>NC_090649.1:387840160-388068029 GCF_040937935.1 Hyperolius riggenbachi
GATCATATAAAATGATCATATGCGTTCTGTCAAACAAACGTATGCCCCTCTGGTCAAAACTGGGCTCTTCTTTGCAACATCTTCAAATCCTCATTTGCATAACCTAAAACATAAAACTGCTCCACATAGCGTAATACCGTTTCCAATAAAAATGTATTCTGCTTAAAATCAATTTAAAATACACTCACGTATTAACCATGATGTCTATGACAGGCATACAGGTAAGCGCAGGATAGGAAAGGTAGCGGACCGCGACTGGCCGTTCACTCCACATAGCACCGCCGTCCCGCTGTCATCCGCGCACTTCCGCACTCCCTCGCCTCCTCTGTAGCTCCTCCCCAACCGGTTTCGTCCACGTGACTTTCTCAAGGGGTTCGAAGGTAACGGGCTGCGACGCATTACTTTATCACGCTCACGCGCTCCGCCTACTTTCTCTCAATGCCTGCACCTGCCCGTTTTACATTCTTAATGATACAAACAACAATTGTATGCAAATAATGAAATAAAAAACTTAAGATAATGTTATCTTTGTTTGTATGTTACTTCTACATTTGTTTGACATATTTCTCAAAGTTTGTGAGCACCCATTCATACCGCATTCATTCACACTCATACTTAAAGGGGAACTCCTACTGCTCAGACCACTTTCCACATTAATTAGTTGCTATAATTGGGGTAGTTATATGGTTTATTAGCAGATCTATGAAAGGTTATATTCAAAAGGATTTATAAGTGCATTATGCAAATTGAGAAATGTATAGGTTGCAACAGAAAGCTTAATATAAATCAGGTTTTGAGGGCTACAGCATTTTATTATACAATCAAGTCCTCTTCAGATGCTTAGGGCATAGTTAATTTCCTGGTGGTTTATCAGAGGTCATCTGGAAGTAATGAAGATTAAGCTGTTTAGTGAATGATTTGGTAGCGTACATGCAGAATATGCAATTGATATCACTGTGCTTTTACAAACCGCATTGCTGTATAATTCTGTGGAATGATGTGTTATGAGCAGGCAGAAAGGCAACCCATGCATCCCATAATAGATATCACTGATGAGTGCACAGGCCATAGATATATGTCTATCCATTAGAAGGAACCTCTGATATACAGTTCTCATCATTGGAATTATGGTGCCCGTTTTAAACCATACAATTAGCCCTAGACCTTTTTTTTTTTCTCCTAACCATGAAACTGTCTATATGGCACTATGTATGCAGATAGGAAGTGTTCTCCTGACACCTGTCAAATCCAGATTCATTCATCAGATTTCCAGATTTTGAAGCATATCTCATGCCCCAGAAAAATTGTGAGCGGGACATGAGTGAGGCCGCTACAGCGGACTTTCTATACTGGGGCACCACCTATATCTGACTACAGGCTACCTATACTGGGCCACCACCTATACCTGGCTACCTATACTGGGGCACCACCTATACTTGGCTACTTATACTGTGGCGCCTATAGCTTTCTACCTATTCTGGGGGCACCTGTACCTGGCTAACCTATACTGGTGCACCACCCATATCAGGCTACCTATACAGGGGCAACTATACCAGGCTACCTATACCGGGGTGCCATCTATAGTTGAATACCTATACTGGGGCACCTGTATCTTTCTGGCCTATACTGGGGCACCAGCTATACCAGGCTACCTATACTGGAGGCATCTACACCAGGCTACCTATACTGGGGCCCCACCTATAGCTGGCTACTTATACTGGGGGAACCTATACCTGTCTACCTATACTGGGGGCACCTATGCCTGGATACCTATACTGGGGACACCTATACCTGGCTAGGGCAGGGGGACGAGCTGAGACAGAAGGGGACAAGAGGTAACACAGAAGGATAAAAGAGGCACAAGGGAAACAGAGGCGGACAAAATAGGCACAGGGAGAAAAGAGATGATATGGGAACATGAGGTCACACAGAGGGACACAAAAGAGGCACAAACTGAGGTGAGACAGAGGGTGACAAAAGAGGCACAGGAAGAAAAGAGGAGGACAAAAGAGAATGGATAAAGGGTAAGAATGGACCTACAAGTCCCTATCTCATTTGTTAACCGGGGACTACCTGTATTTTACTAGTATTTGGTTCCACCCACAACATGCCATGGTCACGCCCAATTTTTGCCACATCACGTTGATTCTTCAGTGTCGAGGCCATGCACATTTTTTGCTGCAGCGCACTTCGCACACGGACACTAGGGTGGCTAGTGGGTGGGCACAGCAACCAGTGGGTGGACCCAAGGAGAGGGGGGGGGGAAGGTCTGATGATGTGTGAGGGGCCCCAAAATTTCTGATGGCGGCCCTGGTCACCATAGGGGGAGGATGAGGAACATAGAGAAGAAGGTGCCCATCAAGGTTTTGTTAGGAGTTCCATGATCTTAATTTATGCCCTTGATTTTTCGCTGATGTTGGAACTTGGAAATGAAAGTTTCAGCAGTGGACATTCTGTGAGCTTACGTGGACTACCACTTTGAAAATGAGCCGGTGTTCTCTTTGGTTTCCGCTTCACAACCACAGATCTAACCTTGGAGGCATATTTAGTTGAGCAGAAATGTAATTGGAAGGATGGCATCCTGTGACAGTGGCATGTTGAAAGGGCTGTATGCTTGACTTTATGCACCTATTAATAATGGTTGTAGATGAACCTATTAATTAAGACAACAAAATACTGAACATTTATATTGTGCTTTTCTCCAGGCGGACTCAAGGCAACAGAGCTGTAGGGCGCGCTCAGTGGGCAGTAGCAGTGTTGCTGTAGTGTCATCTTACAAAAAGCCCTGCATATCACTTATGGCCCATACTCACGGGCAGCAAATGTTGCCTGTCGCCAGCACACGTGAGCGTGTGGGCGACAGGCCGGCGACAGCTCCTCACCAGGTCCCTCCGCGTACACACGCGGAAGAGGGACCAGCGGCATGACGGAAGCTGTCGCCGACGTTCCTCCTCCCCCCGCCGGAAGCTCTGTGTACCTCAATGGAGGTTGCTGTCGCTAGTCCGCGTACTCACGCGGACTAGCAACAGCTGCGGCGGAGTTGCGGCGGCGACTGTCGCCAGGCGATTGAACTTTTCAATCGCCTGGCGACATCAGCGACGGGCGACAGTTCGGGGTGCGCGCCCGTTGCGGGCGACAGTTCGGGGTGCACGCGGCCCATACTCACGGGCGACCTGTCGCCGCAACACGCGCGCGCCGCGTGTTGAGGCGACAAAAGTCCCTCGTGAGTAATGGCCATTAGGTCGGAAGTGGTCAGTGGAGACAACAATAGCACCACCAAACAGCAAACATGAGTTCTTATCCTTTCCTAGATTATCAAGAGTATAAGAAGAAGTTTTGACTAGAATTTCACTTTTAAACTTTTAGCCTAGATAGCTGCTTTAAATTACATTTAAAGATGTCTGCAGTGATTTACATTTCTATAAATTTATGGCAATAAGTGGCTGAGATTTATTGAAGTACATTCATTGGCACGCAGAAGGCTTTGTTTTGCTTTTAGATAATCTCTGATTCTCATCCAAGACAAAGTTCTTCTCAGAATCATACAGGATGTGACTTTGGCAAGATAATTTCCTCAATTTTGTTAACCTATCTGTACAGAGCGCACATTAGTATTTTATGGTGATTAAGACAATGAAAGCCATTCATGAGAAGACATGTTTGTTGGCACAAATTGTGCTGTGATTCTCACCCTTTCTTATATCTTTACATAAAGCAGCTTTACTATTAGCGTACCCATGGTGGTGAGATTACACTGAGCTGCCTCAGCATATAGTGTCATGCATGACAGAGATAACCATTGTGTATGAAATATGCCTTTAACTATAGCCATAGACAACAGATATATTAAAGAGGGACTGTCTGTAACCAAGGATTGAACTTCATCCCAATCAGTAGCCAATATCGCCTTTCCCACAAGAAATCTTTACTTTTCACTTCAACAGATCATCAGGGGGCTCTGTATGACTGATATTGTATTGAAACCCCTCCGACAAGGTGATGTCAGCACCTAGGTACTGACATCACACCATGGGAGCCTTGTTGCATTGTGGGAAATAACGGCTGTTTACAACTGCCAAAAAAGCAGCATCTCCTTCCACAGACATATGCCAGCAGTAAAGATGTCACCATGAGATACATTTCAGAATGCAAATCAGAGAAAGAGAAAAGATTTTACAATCGTCAAACACTGACTAAATCACTTACAAATAATTATTATAAAAATAAATTAAATTAAAATAAAATAATGTTTTTTTTTCCATTACGTTATTTTTACTGCTATTTTTACTGTTATTTTTACTACTCTTTCTTTTTAGATATAGTCTGCTTAGGTAAAATTCACAGAGAAGCATATGTGGGATCGTGAGATCAGTTTGTGTCTGGCTTGTTCCGATCATGTGATCATGTCTCACTTCTGCATCCTTTGTACACTAAAACAGGAAGAAATGAGACTTGATCATGACCAGAAAATCAGAGAGATCCAAAATAATCACATGATGGTCATATTAATCACATGGTTCTTCATAAACTCTATTTGAAAACTCATGTAACAGAAATTGAATGTGGGGGAGCCAGATTTGTTTTTCACAATTCCTCCTATAGGTAAAATCATGTTTGAGAAAACAGGAAGGAAAACGTACTTGGTGCAAATGCAAGGAATTCAAATCCTTTGTAGCCCAGCAAACAGCCTGTGTGTTCTTCCAGATCAGGCTTTACCAGGCTAAGTTGATTAGCCTTTTATTTCCCATCTGACCATACCTCTTGGGCATGTGCCACAGTAGACCAGTAGACAATAGATTACCTACCAGAATAGACATTAAAGTAGGTAGTATAATTAGGAAATGTTTTCTGGTGTGAGTCCTGGGCAGTAAGCTACTTCCTACCAATGCTTTATTACTTTTAATTACTTTATACTGCTAGTGTACCTTAGTGTATCTCAGGGACGGATCTAGACCAAGTTGTGCCTGGGGCAAGGTCCCCATCCAGTTTTGGTGCCTAAAGGTCAGGTTTTGGTGCCTAAAGATCAAGTTTTGGCACCTAAACTGCCATTCCCCATCCAGATTTTGCCGCCTTTTTAAGAATTCGACAAACTGCGCCTGGGGCAAGAGAGCCACCTGCCCCCCCCCCCCCTAGATCCGTCCCTGGTGTATCTTGTATTTCTTGTGTTGCATTTTGACACCCAGGTGTGGTCATAAAGAAGTTACCCTTGGGTCCTTGCTATGCCAGTATTCCCAGAGAGAGCAGCCAATACCACTTTGGACAAGGATAGAGAGGACAGTAATGTGGGAAGTTTACTTTTGCCCAACATGCATATAGTGGTTGTCTGCTTTGCAGCAATATCAGCTACATGAGAAGTTTGTTCCTGTTCATAGTTCTGTTATTACACCTTGGAAGGCTCTCCTGTTTCCTCCTACTACTTTTGTTTTTCTTTTTTGATTCATATGTATTTGAACTTTGTGTCCATATAGGTAACTGTGAACATTTATTGAAGGACAACTGAAGCAAGGGGTACATGGAGGCTGACATATTTATTTCCTTGTAAACCAGTCTGGCAGTCCTGCTGATCTATTTGGCTGCAGCAGTTTCTGAATAACACTAGAAACAAGCATACAGCTAATCTTGTCAGATCTGACAATAATGTCAGAAACACCTGATCTGCTGCATGCTTGTTCAGTGTCTATGGCTTAAAGTATTAGAGGCAGAGAATCAGCAGGACAGCCAGGCAACTGGTATTGCTAAAAAGGAAATAAATATGGCAGGCTCCATATTCCTCTTGCTTTAGTGGTCCTTAAACAACAGCAGTGACAACTAATGCTTCTTTGTTGGTCTGATCAAAGTTTCTTTCTGCAAATGTCATAGTTCTATAGTAGTAGACAATCCGTGTTTCTTAGCCTTTTGGAAGAATATGCCTGAAAAGAACAGCTATACCATAAAGAAATGCTACATGGTAAGTATGGATGGCCTGTCTTCATCATATTGAATCGGAAGTGAGTGAGAGGGCAGTGGTTTCTTATCTCCCTGGAAAGCATAAAAATGTATGAAAAGCAGACAATGTAGAGGTTCTGCAACCATTGCCTTGGAGCATGGAAGCTGTGGTATGAATTAACCAGGACAAGAAATGCTTGTTTTCTTTGTCGATAACTATCCATTTGTCTTCTTTTGAATGAATACTTGAAGCATCAATTTGGTGCTATAAGAATATAACTGGTAGTTACTTGCTCACACACATACTGCTGAATCAAAAGGAGGAAATACCTCTCTAAGGTATTCAGCTAGCATACTCTAAGATGGACCCATAATTAGGACACCATAAAAATAAGGCGTGATACCACAAATCCCAAAAAGCAGGGTTCGCATAAATTGTTCACAAATGATGCCACATATATTCCAACAATAGTAATGAAACATTAAATGTACCCCAATAAGTAATAATAATCTGAGAAAAGCTGCAAAAAAAGCATCCAATAACAGTAGTTTATATGGTTAGGTTGCACAAAGTCTTTACAATAGCTTTACCACCAGTCCAAGTGGCTAGCAGCTGACAGATAGCACACGATAAGGTTGCTTTTAAAAAAAAAAACAAATCTGTAGAATATTTTTAATGTCCACAGATTCTCACATCATTGTCGGGCTTGAGAAATTGCATGGTTATAGTTACTGGCCAACTAGAATCTCTGATGGTTGTTACCTCTTGATAGTCTTGATATTTTGTAATGAACTGCTTATTTCTGCACTGGCTGGAATCCAATATGGAATCCAGTATGGCGTAATAACCAGTTCGAAATCTGTTGGGTTCAGAATACTTCTTAAAGCGGATCCGAGATGAAAAACTAACTATAGCAAGTAACTTGTCTATATATCTTATCTAAAGTTTAGATAGTTTACACAGCAAAGATAGCTGCAAACAGCTTGAAAAGAAAATGATTATTTCTTCCTGTGATACAATGACAGCAGCCATGTTGTTTGTAAACATTAAACACAGGCAAGCTTATCTGCATCTTCAGCACTCAGTCTGTGAAAAAAACCTACCCCCCCCTCCACCTCCCTCCTCCCCTCTTACTCTGAAATCTCTGGCTAGTAATACCTCCCCCTCCTCCTGCCCAGACTGAGCTCCCATGCGCCCTTGCAACTGTTTGAAAATGCCAAAGCTCTCTGAATAGCTGTGGGGGAGGTTTTTAGTTTATATGGAATAAGAGTATTAAAACAAAAACAAAAAAAGTATTTGGCTTGAGGAATGCCCTATAAACAATATGTAAGGAACACAGTTATGCAATGAGTCAAAGTTCATCTCAGATCCACTTTAACCACTTGTAATATAATCACGTTATCACATTTGTAGCAGAAGGATGTGATTGTAAGTATGCAGCACCGATGAGCACAGCTCACATGCTAGACCATATCTGTGCTCATTACCCCAGGCAACAAGTGTGGCATTAACCAGGGTGTATTACCCATTGTCCGTTTGACTGATCCCGCCTTTCCCCTCTTTAAGTGAATTGAAGAAGGGCCATGTTTCTTCCCTAGTTTCAGTATGAGTTGCTATGAGGGCAGGGTTTAGGCCAAGGCCAGTTATAAGGCCATGGCCTAGGGCACCACTGGAGCAAGGGCTCCAAAGCAGCAGGCTAAACCGGTGCAGCATTTGCAAGCTTGCAAATGCTGCAATGCAGGGAGATCAGGCGAGCACCTGACTGCGGTACTTTGCTGCTAGCCACCATCTTGCTCTCTGTGCACATTTGCATTGTGGCCGGCGGCTATGGACTTGGGCAGCATTGGAGATGGAAAGGAAGAGGAAGCTTCTGCACTGAAGATGTTTGGATAAATTAGTGACACTGATGGCTGCTGCGCTGTGAAAGCGAGCTGGCTACCTACACTGAAAGGGGGGGGGGGTGGTAAAAGGAGGGATTAAGTGAGTCATCTGGCTACCTATACTGGAGGGAAGGGGGAGGGGTCATCTTGCTACCTATACTGAAGGGGGCGGCTGGTGACAGTGGCAATGGGCAGTAAATAGTTCAAATCCTGCCCTGGTTGCCATTGTAAATTCATCACTTTGGCAGGACAAGGTAGGGAATTTTAGCCTCTAATAGCCTGGCCACTGATGCATTGCAGACGCAGGTGGCTGTGCATTATTCAAAAACACAAAGCACCTGTATTGTTCTGTATTGCAACGCAGTCCTATTCAAGAAGTTATTGGTACAGCTCTGTGTTGTGCTTAAAATGCATGGAGCAGTGCATTGTGACAATGCACAGCACATAAGTTTGTCCATCAGATAGTGCTGCCTACTCACTGTCTGATGCCTTTGGTGCATATTGCACACTGACATGCTTTGCTGAAATCAGCAACAAAAGGCATCAGTGTGTCCAAACCCTAAGTCACTGAAATATCTGCATAAATCAATTACTTTTTTTACTTGGAAGATTTCACTCAGTGCTTCTTGGCTACTGGTAAAAGCATGCATTTGGCTTCCTGCAGAAGCGACAGGAGCCTCAGCTAAAACCAAGGAGTGACTGTTGCAGCAAGCGGTAGAGGAGTGGAGGGTGCCTTCCTGGGCCTTCCTTCGGCTTGCTCACAGTGATTCCTCTCATGTTTGCCCATCACGCTGCAGATTCCTCTGGTTACTTAACAGCCTAGAGCACCTCTAAAACTGCACTCCAGGCTGGAACAAGTGGAGCCTGGAAAGTCAGATTGAATATCCAGCTGCAGCCAGTTGGCATTTCACACATAGAGATAATTTTTTTCCCAGTGACAAACATTATATCATCAGTTGAAAAGTATAACTGGATTTTTGCAAGAAGCTATTCTTGTAGCCCTCACATTCATAAAAAGCTCCAGCATATAAATATTTTAGTTTAAAATATATTTTTAGACCATATAGGAGCTATGAATAGCTATTTTTCTGCAAATTTTTAAAACAAGATCCTACATTACTTGAATTTTTGACCAAGTTCATAAATTCATGAGAAGGTTCTCAAACTATTTCAGCAGAAACCCTGATGTGTGTGTTGTGAGCAACTGTCACGTACATTCACTTACCGTTGTCAGGATAAACAGACACAATCTGGCTTAAAGAGAATCTGTATTGTTAAAATCGCACAAAAGTAAACATACCAGTGCGTTAGGGGACATCTCCTATTACCCTCTGTCACAATTTTGCCGCTCCTCGCCGCATTAAAAGTGGTTAAAAACAGTTTTAAAAAGTTTGTTTATAAACAAACAAAATGGCCACCAAAACAGGAAGTAGGTTGATGTACAGTATGTCCACACATAGAAAATACATTCATACACAAGCAGGCTGTATACACCCTTCCTTTTGAATCCCAAGAGATCATTTGTGCGTTTCTTTCCCCCTGCAGCTATCTTCCACTGTAGTGTCAGGCTGTTTCTTCCTGCAGAGTGCAGACAGCTCTGCCTGTATGTAATTCCTCAGTATGTGAAAGCCCAGCCAGCTCAGAGGAGGATTTATCCAGCTTGTAAAAGATAAGAGAGAAGCTGTCCTAATCTAAATAATACACAGGCAGTGTGCAGAGAGGGGCCTGGAGGGGGGAGATGCATCACAGAACCACAACACTGAAGAACTTGGCAGCCTTCCAGACACAGGCTGACAAGTCTGACAAGAGAGAGATAAGTTGATTTATTACAGAGATGGTGATAGTAGAACGTGCTGCAGTAAGCCAGAACACATTAGAAAAGCTTTTGGAACTTGTAGGATGATAAAAAACAGGATGCAATTTTTGTTACAGAGTCTCTTTAAGGAATTTGTCAACTTTTGTTTAAATATAGCGCATAAATTGTACTCTGCACAGGGAATAAAGGGCAGCACATAAAAAGGGAATATCTGTCCATTTTGGTATGGCCCAGCCTGCCTTTCTCCAAAAGCTGTAGGTTCATTTTAGCTTCTACCACCAATCATTTAATTTGAAGCAGGTATAGACTGAAATGTATGCAAATACAGCTGCTCTAAACTGGTATTTCTTTTTCTATAATACAGAATTATACAAAAAGTATTGGAGAAAAGTTTCCAAATCTAATGTAAAAATTTACATGGCTAAACCAAGCTATAGGATTTCAACGTGGCAACACCAAAAGCTGCATTGTCTCATTCCTATATTTAGGCCAAAGAAAAGTAAAGAAAAGAAAAGTAACTATCACAGCGCTGTGTAATATGTTGGCGCTTTATAAATACAGTAAATAAATAAACAGTGTTCCAAAAGCGCTTTGAGGGTCCTTTCACATAGTACAGCTAACAATATTGCATTCACTGTCTGCCAGTTGCTCCTGTTGATTTGCTGGGTGCTTGCAAACAGCAGTAAGCATCCAGCACAGGTAAACATGAACATCTGAGGGGGTGAAAATCATCTCCTCTATGTAACATGCGTCATTTTCTTACCAGACCGTAATGGCAACCTCTGGCACACGTGTGGTTCCAAACGCTTTGATTTGTCTACATTACAGAGCATCCGGAAGGCGCTTGCTCCTTGCATGGTGAATGCACCATTTCCCATCCATGTGAAGGGTTCTAAATATTACTCTATGGTGATGTGTTCAATTAGAAAAAAAATGTGACTATGGAACTCACACATTCAGATGTATGTCAGTGGTTTGCAACATGGGATTACCCTGAAGCCCTTCACACATGGGCTTCCTTTAAGGGTTAAAGAAAGTGGTCATCCATTGTTCTATAGGAAAGCAGAGACGTGCACTATCCAACTTTCCAACAGTGTTTTTACTTATAATCCCCAGGAGTGCAAGATATGCTGTCCAAAAGCTGTCGTCACTGCTGTAAAGGGGTCTTTGTGGGTGGACAGAGAGAGACTCAACTTCTCCTTTCATTACACACCTATGGCAGAACAGATCAGGAAAAGTAATATATGAGAAATGGTCTCTAATAGCAAAAGATGTTGATTTGGGATCTTGCTTTAAAGCACCCCCAATAATTGCATTCAGAAAATCCTCAACCCTTACAAATCATTTAGTAAAGATCGAGTATAAATCTCCAACTGGTCAGACCTGGTTAAACAGAAATATGCCTGTTGGGAACCACAGATGTGGACATTACAAAATTTGTGATCAATTGTGTGGCAAAGTCGGTGCAGTTGGGTCCTGTGTTATGGTCTACGACCACATTTTTTACATGTTGCACCCCCAGTGTGGTTTATGCATTACTTTGCCCATGTAGATATTTCTACATAGAGAAAACTGAGCAATCAATGTAAGTCAAAGTGAAGGAAAACCTTAATTCGATCGAAACAGAGAAGCAATGCCCAAGATTAATTGAACACGTCAAGAAGGAACATAAGAGTAATCCAACATGTACAGTGTGATGTTCTTTGGTCTTGAAAAGGTTCAAGTACCCAATAGAGGAGGACATAATTAAAAAAACAGCTGTTGATGAGAGAGACAAAATGGACACTAAAATCAGATGCCATGGGGTCTCTGGGTCTCAACGATAAGGTTGAACTAGCCAGTTTCTTGGATCCGTAGTACAGAAATCATTATAGGAATCGTACGTTAGTTATTTCAGATACATAATACTGTTGTGCGTTTTGTTCTTCTCTTATTATTGTTTTCATCCTTTTCTATTTTTAACTTTTTTTTGTTTTTATTTCTCACGGTTGCGTTTATTGTGCAATACACACTACATAGTCGGCGTTAGTAATGGTAAAAGTGCCCTGTACGCCCTGTGCTCAACAACTTTATCAATATTTAGTGAATATGGTCTTTTGTGCCTTTCGAAGGAGCCAATGCTAATGCAGCCATTTCACCACAAATTGTCGAACAATATGTTGCTCGTTGGTCATTTTTACTGATTTCCATCTAGCTTCTGTACAAGGCTTTAGTATGGCTGCATGATCAGAAAGTAAACATGATGAAGTCATCTAGCTGGAAAGATTGGCTCCCTCATAATATGCAGTATATTCTCTGCCACTTGAATGCAACTCATATTCTGGTTCTTTGTTGTAACTACAATGGAGAGACAAGAATTACAAAGTATTCTACAAGGTATAAGATGTTTTGTTTGCTCATGAGAATGTCATGCTTCAGATGTGATATTTGAAAGAGGAAGTTATTATTTGCTCTGCACAAAAGCTGCAGTGTTTTTGTCTGCCTGCTACTGCTGTTGTGGAGGTGTTTATACATTCTTTCAACTGGGTCTTATCTGTTTAGCTTGTCACAGACAAGTGACTTTAGGTGACAGTTGGTCACAATAAACATATAATAGTTTCTGCTGAAATATCTTGAAGTATCTCACATGCATATGTGCACTTGGTCACAGTGGAAGCTGAAAGCAATGTGTATTTTCATGAATGTCTAGAAAACAGAGTCATGACACGTGATCACTAGAGTAAACCAGATATTAAAGGTACAAAACAGGAAAAAACAGGATTGCTGCATTTAAAGAGATCCTTAAGGGGGTACCGTGGCAAACTGAGTGAATTTAAGTTTAGATTGCGATGAAACAGTGCTATCTTCTGATATTCCAGGAACATACAAGCTTCAGTTTAGTGCCAGGGTTGTAGAGAAGAGTTTCTGATCCGGTAAGGTTTACAATCGTGGGAATAGCAGCTCCACAACTCAAGCTCAATCTTTCTGGCCAGAATGGCAGTTGGTACAGTCATCTCCCAAATGGTGAATGAGCTGCTCTGGCCTCACTCACTAACTTACTTTATCTACTGACGTCTTCCCCACTGCAGTTATTGGTACTGTGACTCACCACTTTGCTTTTTTACCAGCCATTTTCATTTTTGTATTACTTGGCCAGGGCCAGATTTACCATACGGCACTCTAGGCATGTGTCTACAGGTGCCTGATGATGGAGAGGCAGCTCACTCCCATCCCTGAGTGCCTCCCTCCCTCCTTATTTGTGTAGAGTTCCAGGCAGAGTGTAAATTATAGGTTACTTACCCATCTCTCGGCAATCCACTCTCTTCAGCCGGGGGCACCTCTAGCTCCTTATACTGAGGGTATCTCTGGCTACCTAATAATGAGGGGCACCTGTAGCTACCTATGACGGGCAAGGGAAGCAAGGGAGAAGTTGGGACAGCCAGCACACTTGCAGTGTGGCTCAGCTGGGGTTTGTAGGTTCATGGAGGGTGAGGTCCAGGGTGGCAGGACATTTGTGCCTATAGGCTCCAGCGATGTGAATCTGGGCCTGACTTGGACCTCTTGTGCACATTATTTAATGTATTAACTAAAATCCACTAAATTCACCATAGTGCCCCTTTAAAAAAACAAACATTATTATAAACAGGGGCTTGGTTGGTGCTCAGATGGTTCTCCTTCTACCCCCCCCCCCCCATTTCCCAGCCTCACTTTCCTTCTGATGTAGGCACTGTGTGAAGCCATGTTGGGATTCAGTATGGGATTCAGTATGGTTTGATTTGGTGCTGGTGCCTGATTAGCAGTGCATCAGTAACATATTGCCACTGTTTTACTATTTCCGTTACCGTACTCCTGGTGGTGTTTCAGCACATCTCCATCATCTCATTCCCTAACCAATGTCCCTCATGTTTAATACCCTTCTTGACTCCTAACCCTAACTTGACCCCTTTATTGTAATACTCTCCTGACATCTAACCTTAAACTCCCACTTTATGTAAACCCGTTACTGTTGCCTATCCACAGACTTCCTCCCCAATCTACTCCTTTTACCTTCCCCACAACGATAATCCCTTCCTGCTGACCAACCCTAACTTTCTGCCTTAATGTTAACCCCCTTCCCGACAGCTAACCCCAGCATCCTTACCCTGAGCAATAAAACACCCTTACCCTCATCTATCATCTAAGACTTCTTATAAGGATCTAACCCTAATCATCAACCCTAGCCTGTACACAACTTATATTTTCTGGCTTAGCTTCAGCTTTTTAATGTCTTTGTTACTAGCCATTATGATACAGGTACCTGCCATCATCTTAGTTATTGGATGCCCCACATACCAGTAAGTTCGGATACACGATACCTAAACTTATTCCATTCCATACACCAACGATTCGTTTCGGGGCCCCATGTGGTCCCCTTTGTCAAGGGTAACAAACACAGAATGGTCGTCACCATTCTGTGTTTGTTACCTTGACAAAGGGAACCCCACAGGGCCCCGAAACTAATCGTTGGTGTGTGGAATGGAACTGTGTCACTATACTTGAATAAAGCATTGAACTTGGTTCATTGAGTGTGCGGACCTTATGGATTCCTCTATTCCTCCTCACAGGGGTGCTGGTTCACTGAAAAGATGCAGCTAGTGGGCATGAAGACAGGAATGCAGAGACTAATAGAGGAGCCAGGACAGGTCAGGTGATTTGTTACGCTGCTGAAAACTCTGCAGGGCCCTGGGGACCAGATAGAGTTCTCCAGAGACAGGGGGGTCTGGCAGCACATGGGGGCCCTGGGGAAATTGCCCAATTTGCCCCTATGGAAGCACTGGCCCTGGCTGCACCAATATCACCTGATTCCTCTTAGTGGTGAGCAACTAGGACCTACTTTCCAAGTATAGTAGAGTGTCAGGTATCCTGCTAGGAAGGGGATCGGCTAATACTAGACAAGTTTGTTTTCTGGTTGCTTGAGACTCAATGTTAAAAATGGTCTCAGCTTATACCGGCCTATACCCCATTTATACATACCATGAACTCTGTTGTTAATGTTAAAATACAGTAATTGAAAGTACTGGTATATTAACCTTGGGAGAGTCATGGAACCCAGTCTAAGAACAACAGAATCCACAAAAAGCCTAAGAATTTGGTCTTCACCAATGTGAGTACTTCCGGCAATTCACGCTGGTTGGTTGAGACAGCCAGGAGTTGCTATTTGTAAAAATGTTTTCAAGCAAGCCACCAGTGGATAGACAGAGTAACCAAGCAGCTTGAGGTGACCTAAACCACTAGGAATGTATAGGGGGATAAAAGAGTCCAAAAAGTCCTGCTACTAATAAGTAATGCTCGGTAAAATTTGCCTTCTTGAAACAGTAGGAAACCTGCAATAATTCAGCTATAAATGAACATTTGTGGTTACCCACAATGCACCACTGCTGAATATGCAAATTATCTCTTTTCGCCCCTGTAAGCCAGGAAAGCATCCAGAACCGCTGGTGTATAGCAAGCGTATAGCTTTTCGTATTACACAGCCACATCAATCCCACATGTAGACAGCCTGTTTTGGGCTTTTGGCCCTCATCAGTACATAACGATACTATTGTGGTAAACACTGTAAGGCCCCGTTCACACTTGCGTTTCTGTGCCAAACGGACCAGATGACCGGACCGGATCTGGTCTGGTTGCATCAGGTAGGTATACGGCTGCGATCCGGATCTGTTTGGTAAAAGAGATACAAAAATAAATTAAAATGTTGGGGTCTGGGAGGTCAGCAGAAGGTGCACCTGTAGAATCAGGTCCTCCGCTGTTTAGGGCCTCACCTTCACGTCAGACATACTGCCAAACATCTCCAGCAATTAGTCACTGCTGCTCCACTCCAGAAATGCTGGGCCCATGTGTCCCCATCCAAAATGGCCGCTAGAAAATGCATAGGAAGTGGGGTAGAACGTCAGTTTTTTAAGGCCAGTGTGTTCTGCGCTTTCCGTTCCCTATTGGTTTCTTTTTCCGGATGGTGCAGTCAGGCTCCGGTCCGGGTGCGTGGGCTGGATGATCCGGACCTAAAAAATAGAGCATGTTGGAAAAGTGTCCGGAGTCCGCGTGCGAACGTCTGCATAGACTTTGCATTGCCATGCGGAACGTACGTTCCGTTTGTACAGTATACGGTCCGGATCCGATCAGGCGAATCCGGACAGCGAACGCTAATGTGAACTGGGCCTAAATGTTGTCTTCCTGAAATGGTTGGGACATCATTTCTGAGGTAAAATGACAGTGTTTGTGCACCATTAGAAAAGTCCACCTATCGCACAAACCACTTGAAAGGTACCCATGTACAAAATAAAGGACCAGAGGCTTTTTGTTGTTTTATTGTTTAAAGCATCTCTTCTTTGCTTTCTGAGAACAATCTTAAGGCTTTCGTGAGAGGAAGCAGGTGTGGCAACACCATAGGAACAGTTTATTGCGTGCTGCAGCTTCTTGTAAAACATTTTCTAACCTTCTCTTGGCCTTTTTCCTTCAAGTAGCATGACATAAAATAACATACCAGAGATCGGGTTGACAGGCTCATTCTAGACTGATAGCTGCAGGTACACGATGGTAAGATTATGGCCTTCTGAGCCTGTGAAGTTTTTAGAGCTGTGAAATTAGTCTTAAGAGATACCTGTTATGACATGGGAGTCTCATTTAAGTCGAGGAAAGGTGATGTCATGTAATAAATTTAAAGCACTTAAACATCAAGTCAGTTCTGCAGAGTATGCTTTTTAAAAACAATTTATATAATGTATATGTCACTGAAGGGGCTGAATGAGTTATAAAGTTACAAAATGTGTTTCGATTAGACAGAAACCTTCAACTGTCTTTTAATGATTTCCTTTGACTCATGTTCTACCTGATAATGTTCCCTTTAATTTTCCATGATGGCACTGGAAGAGATTTTCACAAGCACAGCATGTTGTGAGTGACAAAGTTAACGCACATATCTGAGATCATGCTTCCAAAGAGACGCCGCTCAGGGGGCGTGGCCAGAGCCAGTTAATATTACTAAAGGCCCGTTTCTACTGGCTGCTGTATGATGTGATCATTGCATCGCAACACTTGCAAACTGAAACTAATGCAAGTCAATGGAGGAGTTTCCATTGACGCGAATTCACCTTTGCGGTGTGATGCGATGCTGGGAAAATGATGGATAGCATGCTGCAGAATTCCGCAGCACATCCGATTTCTATAGCACTAGTACACAGCCACATCCGGACTTCAGCAAGATGACCGGAAGTCACCCTTGGCTGGATGCAATGCGGTGTGATAATTGCATCGCACAGTGGCATGCGACTAGTGGAAATGGGCGCTATGTATCAGCAATTCCTTCAGTCTTGAAGGACAACTGAAGTGAGAGATATATGGAGAATGCCATATTTATTTCCTTTTAAGCAATGCCAGTTGCCTGGCTGTCCCGCGGATCCTCTGCCTCTAATACTTTTACCCATAGACCCTGAACAAGCATATGAAGATCAGATGTTTCTGATATTATTGTCAGATCTGACATGATTAGCTGCATTTTTGTTTCTGGTGTGATTCAGACATTACTGCAGCCATATAGATCAGCAGGGCTGCCAGGCAACTGATATTGTTTAAGGCCTCTTTCACACCAAGTCGTTGCGTTTTAGGGGACGTTAAGGTTGCATAACGTGCCCCTAACGCAAGGACTGGTGATGTTGAAGTTGGACGTCAGATTGAGCTGCGTTATGAGGCTCTTGGTGCTATCCTGGGAAGTCTGGATCTTTTTAATGATTCGGATGATTCGAATTGGATCATTGAAAAGATCCGGATCTTTCAACTGAATCTTTGAATCATTTTACTAGGAAAGCAGGAAGCAGGGGTGCAGCAGAGTGAGAGGTGCAGGAGAATGAGGGTGCTAATGGGGAAGGGAGAGATGCAGCATGAAGATTGTGCTTGTGCACAGAAGCTGCAGTACCTGTTTCTTCCAGACATCCACTGTGAACCGAATCCTTCATTGTGATGATCCGGATGATTCGACTCACAAAAAAGATCCGAATTGTTCATGATCTGGACAACACTACAGTGCAGTGAATATTAATTAGCCATGTGGCTAGGAACAATCTCCCCTTACTGAGCATGTGCAAACAGTCTAATGCAGCTAAAACCACCTATAATGCATAGCATGCTGCACTTTCTTTGAACGTCCGGTCCAGCGTTACACTGTAACGCAACGTGGGCACTGTGAACAGCCCATTGATCTTTCATTACTGTGAGTTGGGCTGCGTTACAGGCTGCTCTAACGTGCGCCTGTAACGTCCCACTGTGAAAGCAGCCTAAAAGGAAATAAATATGGCAGCCTCCATATACCTCTCACTTTAGTAGTCCTTTGAGACACAGGTTCACTTTAAAGTAAATATGCAGACTGCTTCTTTCTCTTGATTTTATGATCTTTGTGTGTTATTATGTTGCGCATACAGGGGCGTAACTAGACATCACTGGGCCCCCCTGTGAAACTTTGGATGCCCCCCCCCCCGCGAAACTTTGGATGGGGCCCCCCACCCCCTCGCTTTCTGCACAGGAAAACTGAGGAGTGAGGACCAATGTGTTTTCCCTATACAGATAAAAACACTTAGACTTAAAGGAAACGTCCCTCGTTGCAGCTCTTCTCCCAGTACATACATACACACACAGCCGTATTATTTTACTACATGAGAGCACATGCTATATGGAGGAACAACAATGACATGCTGAACATAAGATATAGTATCACTGTAACTTTGGCAAAATATTCAGAATGTCACTGATTGATACTGTTATTACGGGATCTTGGACTCAGTATGAGACAACAAGCTCTTAATGAAGCAGCAACAGTCAGACATCAATCTCCACTCCATTGCATTGTAAAAGTATTCAGAGGCCATAAAGTCATTAGCCCATGGGATAAGAATCTAGGAATCCTTTTGCTGAAAAGGGAAAGTCTACAACTTTTTTTCAAAATGTGACTCCTTTGTATGTAAGGTTATACATCAAGTCTTTAGAACTTTACAGCAGCGAGAGACAGATGTTTTTTTACTAACCCTAGGGAGCAGGGACAGTGTACAAATTCCAAAGTGTGTGTGATTTCCTATCTGTGTGCTGGACACATGCAGTCAAATATAACAATGGTGTGAGAGCAGAATAGGTTTTTTTTCTCCATGCCCTTAGCTGTCAGTCTCTCAAACTTTTCTGCCCACAGGCCCCCTGTGGCATCAGGCCCCCCCTGCGGAGGCATCCCTTGCAGGGTCTATTGTAACGCCCCTGTGCATATGTTCTCTCTTTTATTTGTTTCAATTCAACAATTTTTCAATTTGTTTCAATTCAATTTCAAAATTCAATTTTAATCAAGTTTTCCAGAACTGTCAATAAACCAACATTCCACAGAGATCAACTGCCAGCAGTAAAAATGTTGCGATGTGTAATACATTTCAGAATGTAAATCAGGGAGAGTAAAGATTTTACAATGGGCAAACACTGACTAAATCATTTATAATTGTAAAAAGTAAGCAATCTTACTTATTATGTTGTTTTCACTTTAGTTCCTCTTTAAGTATGTACCTATTTACCAAACCAAAAATGATTAAAGTAAATCAAAAGTGTTAAAAAAGTAAATAGTAAAAGTGTCAGTGAAGGTGCAGCAGGATTATCTAGGGGGCAACAGAATAAGTGGTAGTAAAACAGCTTGGTAAAGCAAGCAAATATGATCAGTAGCGGGGGAGCAAGATAAGGCAGAGATCATCAGTTATGGTCCCATCACACATATCCATTACTGACCCCCTCTATCTCCTTTACAATAGTATGTGTACTTCTGTACATCTCCATATATATGGGTACCTAAAATAAGAGTCATATGGATGCTGCCATATTTATTTCCTTTAAAGTGAACCTCCAGACTAAAAATCGACTCAGCAGCACTGAAAAGGCTTGGTGTTTCTTTAACAGTTTCACAGCATCAGAACTTTGTTTCTCTTATACAAGCCTCATTTTTAGCTGCACAGAAGAAAACTGCCTGGGCACTTTTCCCCTGATGCTGTGCAAAGCATGATGGGATTTCTGATGTTGTTCTCCTTCTGTTGTTTTGGTGCATTTTTATTTTTTTACTATTTGAATTTGACATTTGAAGCCTAGCACATGCAGCTGCGAGGGGTTATCAGGACACAGGACAGTTGGAACTGTGTCTTATGCTCCCTGTCACCTCCTTTCAACCAAAAAGATGGCTGCCCCATGACAAAGATGGCTGCCCCCATGAATCACAAACATTTGCCTGTTCTTTTAAAACAGGGTGGGTAAAAAATTATATTACCTATCTATTCTAATTAACATAACTAATGTAACTCAACCACTTCCCGACCGCCGTATAGACAATTGGCGGCCGGGAAGTGGACCCCGCAAGGACCGCCGTATTGACAAATGGCGGCGGTCCATGTAGGGGCATGGGCGGCGCGATCTCGTCATTCGTGACGCGATCGGCAGCCGCGGACTGGCTCCGCCCACCTCGCGCTGTAACCCGCCGGCCGTTCGGAAGCGTCGGAGGGTTACTAGCACCCGGATCGCCGCATACAAAGTGTATAATACACTTTGTAATGTTTACAAAGTGTATTATACAGGCTGCCTCCTGCCCTGGTGGTCCCAATGTCCGAGGGACCACCAGGGCAGGCTGCAGCCACTCTATGTCGCACCTAGGCACACTGATTCCCCCCCCCCCCTGCCCCAGATCGCCCACAGCACCCCTCAGACCCACCCCCCAGACCCCTGTTTGCACCCAATCACCCCCCTAATCACCCATCAATCACTCCCTGTCACTTTCTGTCAATGCTATTTTTTTTATCCCCCCCCTGCCCCCTCCTGATCACCCCCCACCCCTCAGATTCTCCCCAGACCCCCCCCCCAGACTCCCCCCCCCCCCCCTGTGTACTGTATGCATCTATCCCCCTGATTACCTGTCAATCACCTGTCAATCACCCATCAATCACCCATCAATCACCCCCTGTCACTGCCACCCGTCAATCAGCCCCTAACCTGCCCCTTGCGGGCAATCTGATCACCCACCCACACCAATAGATTGCCAGCAGATCCGACGTCAGATCACCTCCCAAGTGCAGTGTTTACATCTGTTCTCTACCCTAAACACCCACTAATTACCCATCAATCACCCCCTATCACCACCTGTCACTGTTACCCATCAGATCAGACCCTAATCTGCCCCTTGCGGGCACCCAATCACCCATCTACATGCTCAGATTGCCCTCAGACCCCCCCTTATCAATTCGCCAGTGCAATATTTACATCTGTTTTTCCCTGTAATAACCCACTGATCACCTGTCAATTACCTGTCACTCACCCATCAATCACTTCCTGTCACTGCCACCCATCAATCACCCCCTGTCACTGCCACCCATCAATCAGCCCCTAACCTGCCCCTTGCAGGCAATCTGATCACCCACCCACACCAATAGATCGCCCGCAGATCCGACGTCAGATCACCTCCCAAGTGCAGTGTTTACATCTGTTCTCTACCCTAAACACCCTCTAATTACCCATCAATCACCCCCTGTCACTGCTACCTATCAGATTAGACCCCTATCTGCCCCTAGGGCACTCAATCACCCGCCCACACCCTCAGAACGCCCTGAGGCCCCAGCCCTGATCACCTCGCCAGTGCATTGCTTGCATCTATTCCCTCCTCTAATCACACCTTGAGACACCCATCAATCACCTCCTGTCACCCCCTAGCACACCTATCCATCAGATCAGGCCCTAATTTGCCCCGTGTGGGCTCCTGATCACTCGGCCAAACCCTCAGATCCCCCTCAGACCCCCTTCCGATCACCTCCCCAGTGCATTGATTGCATCTATTTTCCCCTCTAACCACCCCCTGAGACACCCATCAATCACCTCCTGTCACCCCCCTAGCACTCCTATCCATCAGATCAGGCCCAATACAACCTGTCATCTAAAAGGCCACCCTGCATATGACCGGTTCCACAAAATTCGCCCCCTCATAGACCACCTGTCATCAAAATTTGCAGATGCTTATACCCCTGAACAGTCATTTTGAGACATTTTGGTTTCCAGACTACTCACAGTTTTGGGCCCGTAAAATGCCAGGGCGGTATAGGAACCCCACAAAGTGACCCCATTTTAGAAAAAAGACACCCCAATGTATTCTGTTAGGTGTATGACGAGTTTATAGAAGATTTTATTTTTTGTCAAAAGTTAGCGGAAATTGATTTTTATTGTTTTTTTTTCACAAAGTGTCATTTTTCACTAACTTGTGACAAAAAATAAAATCTTCTATGAACTCGCCATACACCTAACGGAATACCTTGGGGTGTCTTCTTTCTAAAATGGGGTCACTTGTGGGGTTCCTATACTGCCCTGGCATTTTAGGGGCCCTAAACCGTGAGGAGTAGTCTAGAAAACAAATGCCTCAAAATGACCTGTGAATAGGACGTTGGGCCCCTTAGCGCACCTAGGCTGCAAAAAAGTGTCACACATATGGTACCGCCGTACTCAGGAAAAGTAGTATAATGTGTTTTGAGGGATATTTTTACACATACCCATGCTGGGTGGGAGAAATCTCTCTGTAAATGGACAATTGTGTGTAAAAAAAAATCAAACAATTGTCATTTACAGAGATATTTCTCCCACCCAGCATGGGTATGTGTAAAAATACACCCCAAAACACATTATACTACTTCTCCTGAGTACGGCGGTACCACATGTGTGGCACTTTTTTACACCCTAAGTACGCTAAGGGGCCCAAAGTCCAATGAGTACCTTTAGGATTTCACAGGTCATTTTTGTTTCAAGACTACTCCTCACGGTTTAGGGCCCCTAAAATGCCAGGGCAGTATAGGAACCCCACTAATGACCCCATTTTAGAAAGAAGACACCCCAAGGTATTCCGTTAGGAGTATGGTGAGTTCATAGAAGATTTGATTTTTTGTCACAAGTTAGCGGAAAATGACACTTTGTGAAAAAAAACAATTAAAATCAATTTCCGCTAACTTGTGACAAAAGGATAAAATCTTCTATGAACTCACCATACTCCTAACGGAATACCTTGGGGTGTCTTCTTTCTAAAATGGGGTCATTAGTGGGGTTCCTATACTGCCCTGGCATTTTAGGGGCCCTAAACCGTGAGGAGTAGTCTTGAAACAAAAATGACCTGTGAAAATCCTAAAGGTACTCATTGGACTTTGGGCCCCTTAGCGCAGTTAGGGTGCAAAAAAGTGCCACACATGTGGTATCACCGTACTCAGGAGAAGTAGTATAATGTGTTTAGGGGTGTATTTTTACACATACCCATGCTGAGTGGGAGAAATCTCTCTGTAAATGGACAATTGTGTGTAAAAAAAATCAAACAATTGTCATTTATAGAGATATTTCTCCCACCCAGCATGGGTATGTGTAAAAATACACCCCAAAACACATTATACTACTTCTCTTGAGTACGGCGGTACCACATGTGTGGCACTTTTTTACACCCCAAGTGCACTAAGGGGCCCAAAGTCCAATGAGTACCTTTAGGATTTCACAGGTCATTTTGCGACATTTGGTTTCAAGACTACTCCTCACGGTTTAGGGCCCCTAAAATGCCAGGGCAATATAGGAACGCCACAAATGACCCCATTCTAGAAAGAAGACACCCAAAGGTACTGCCCTGGCATTTTAGGGGCCCTAAACCGTGAGGAGTAGTCTTGAAACAAAAATGACCTGTGAAATCCTAAAGGTACTCATTGGACTTTGGGCCCCTTAGCGCAGTTAGGGTGCAAAAAAGTGCCACACATGTGGTATCGCCGTACTCAGGAGAAGTAGTATAATGTGGTTTGGGGTGTATTTTTACACATACCCATGCTGAGTGGGAGAAATATCTCTGTAAATGGACAATTGTGTGTAAAAAAAAATCAAACAATTGTCATTTACAGAGATATTTCTCCCACCCAGCATGGGTATGTGTAAAAAAACACCCCAAAACACATTATACTACTTCTCCTGAGTACGGCAATACCACATGTGTGGCACTTCTTTGCAGCCTAACTGCGCTAAGGGGCCCAAAGTCCAATGAGCACCTTTAGGCTTTACAGGGGTGCTTACAATTTAGCACCCCCCAAAATGCCAGGACAGTAAACACACCCCACAAATTACCCCATTTTGGAAAGTAGACACTTCAAGGTATTCAGAGAGGAGCATAGTGAGTCCGTGACAGATTTCATTTTTTTTTGTCGCAAGTTAGAAGAAATGGAAACCTTTTTTTTTGTCACAAAGTGTCATTTTCCGCTTACTTGTGACAAAAAAATAATATCTTCTATGAACTCACTATGCCTCTCAGTGAATACTTTGGGATGTCTTCTTTCCAAAATGGGGTCATTTGGGGGGTATTTATACTATCCTGGAATTTTAGCCCCTCATGAAACATGTCAGGTGGTCAGAAAAGGCAGAGATGCTAGAAAATGGGAAAATTCACTTTTTGCACCATAGTTTGTAAACGCTATAACTTTTACCCAAACCAATAAATATAGGCTGAATGTTTTTTTTTTTTTATCAAAAACATGTTTGTCCACATTTTTCGCGCTGCATGTGTACAGAAATTTTACTTTATTTGAAAAATGTCAGCACAGAAAGTTAAAAAAATCATTTTTTTGACAAAATTCATGTCTTTTGTGATGAATATAATAAAAAGTAAAAATCGCAGCAGCAATCAAATAGCACCAAAAGAAAGCTTTATTAGTGACAAGAAAAGGAGCCAAAATTCATTTAGGTGGTAGGTTGTATGAGGGAGCAATAAACCGTGAAAGCTGCAGTGGTCTAAATGGAAAAAAAGTGCCTGGTCCTTAAAGGACTTACGAGGCGAAAACACAAAAAAAAAGTTAATTACCTCATGGCCATTGCAGTGCTCCTAGCAGACTCTCAGCGCCTGGCCTGTCACTGTGTAGCCGTCTGTCAGCATTATCCAAGCTGTAGTTCAGGCCCCGACCCTGCTCAGGGTCGCCCTATCAATTTGCGATCAAAAACGCTGCTTTAAAAAAACCTGCATCTGCGCAGTTCTTAGCCGCTAGTGCGGCTGCGCAGGTTCTCTGGCCTGTCCCCGGCCGTCCTCACTCCCTTCACTCTGCGCTGTACGTCATGTGGGCGTGTCCGCACGGCCGCCCACATGACTGATTGAGGGACAAGTCAGCCGCGCCCCCTCAGCAGAGAGAAACAGCGCTGAGAGTGGGGAGACGTGACTGCTGTACGTCATGTGGGCGTGTCCGCACGGCCGCCCACATGACTGATTGAGGGACAAGTCAGCCGCGCCCCCTCAGCAGAGAGAAACAGCGCTGAGAGTGGGGAGACGTGACTTGTCAAGTCTTGTCACGTCTTGTCAAGTCACGTCTCCCCACGCTTAGCGCTGTTTCTCTCGGCTGAGGGGGCGCGGCTGACTTGTCCCTTAATCAGTCATGTGGGCAGCCATGCGGACACGCCCACATGACGTACAGCGCAGAGTGAAGGGAGCGAGGACGGGCCGGGGACAGGCCAGAGAACCTGCGCAGCCGCACTAGCTGAGGGGGCGCGGCTGACTTGTCCCTCAATCAGTCATGTGGGCGGCCGTGCGGACACGCCCACATGACGTACAGCGCAGATTGAAGGGAGCGAGGACGGGCCGGGGACAGGCCAGAGAACCTGCGCAGCCGCAATAGCGGCTAAGAACTGCGCAGATGCAGGATTTTTTTAAAGCGGCGTTTTTGATCGCAAATTGATAGGGCGACCCTGGGCAGGGTCGGGGCCTGAACTACAGCTTGGATAATGCTGACAGAGGGCTACACAGTGACAGGCCAGGCGCTGAGAGTCTGCTAGGAGCACTGCAATGGCCATGAGGTAATTAACTTTTTTGTGTGTTTTCGCCTCGTAAGTCCTTTAAGGGGGGTAAAGCCCACGGTCCTCAAGTGGTTAATGACAGTATGTTTGTTTAGGCTGAAGATCCCCTTTAAACCAAAGCAATTTGCCTGGCTGTCCTGCTGATCCTCTGACTCTAATACTTTTATCCATAGACCTTGAACAAGCATGCAGATCAGATGTTTCTAAGGCTTAGTGCACACCAAAAACCGCTAGCAGATCAGCAAAACGCTAGCGGTTTTAGAAACCGGTTTTTCTTATTATTATGAAGCGTTTAAGCTAGCGTTTTGCGGTTTTGTGTAGCAGATTTCATATATTGTTACAGTAAAGCTGTTACTGAACAGCTACTGTAACAAAAACGCCTGGAAAACCGCTCTGATCTGGCGTTTTACCAAGCGTTTTGCGTCTTTCCTATACTTTACATTGAGGCAGAAACGCCTCCGAAATCCAAAAAATGCTGCAGCCCGGGAGTATGCGTTTCTGCAAAACGCCTACCGCTCTGGTGTGCACCAGCCCATTGAAATACATTACCCAAGCGTTTCAACATCCGCAAGCGGTCGTAAAAACGCGACCAAAAACGCTCGGTGTGCACTAGGCCTAACTGAAGTTTGACTGGATTAGCTGCATGCTTGTTTCCTGTGTGTTTGGTGCAAACAGTAATAATGAGGACTGGGCCTCAGAGCAGTAAGGAGTACTGCCCAATTCCTTCTGGACTCTCCCGGAGGGAGGAGTCAGGCTGAGAGAAGGAACGACAGAACGAGAGTGACACTCAAGAGGGAGTGTCACTATCAGGACTGGGAACCGCCTCTAACAGTAAGGTCGGTTCTCGAGGTTGGACAAGCCAGGTCGTAACCACACGGACAGACAAAGTACAGATTCAGAAGGCAGAGGCAAAGTCTAAAGTACAGGCGGAGTTCGGCAACAGGGTATCAGAAATATCGAGGTACAAAATCAGAAGGCAGATGCAGAGTCTAAGGACGAGCCGGGGTTCGGCAACAGAGTATCAGAATGACAAAGTACAGGATCAGAGTTCAGGAGAATGGTCAGGCAGGCAGAAGGTCATAACAGATAAGCACAATCAAACTAGTACTTTAAACTATCAACAAATCTAGCTAAGTGTAGGATTACAGCTCCAGCTGGTCCCGGCACACTTTCGGATCTGACTCAGGTCTGCGTGCTACCACGTAGTGATCGCAACGCCAGACAACCAGCAACTGAACAGCCAGCAGCATATATACCAGAACACTCTCTAGGCCCCTCCCTAAGTGCTGGACCAATGAGAGGTGTTAAAATTGTCAGCTGACCAGCCTGGTCAGCTGACTCACTTCTGGCTGTTATATAAGCTCTGCCTCTGTGCGCACGCGCGTGTCATTCTGAATCTTGGTGGACTATCAGTCCCAGCCACACCAGTACTGTCTTGCAATGTATCCAGCGAACCGAGCGTGGGAGCCGCCGCACCGCTCACTACACCAGCGGCGGCTTCCCCACGCTCAGCCCCCTTGTCAGGGACACTGCCATGCGGCAAGTTCGCCGCCTCAAATGCGGATTCCGCCGCTCCCAATGCGGATTCCGCCGCTCCCAATGCGGATTCCGCCGCTCTGTCTATGCGGTGGTTTTTCCACGTTGTGACGCCATGCTGAACGGGGAAACAGCCGCCTCGCCCTGAGAAACGGCGGCTTTACCGCGTTTCTTCACAGGTGCTAAGCAGTTTGCACGTGCTAACTAGGGTGCTAAGTATTTTGCAAGTGCTAACTAGGGTGCTAGGTAGTTTGCACGTGCTAACTAGGGTGCTAAGTAGTTTGCACGTGCTAACTTGGGTGCTAAGTAGTTTGCATGTGCTAACTAGGGTGCTAAGTAGTTTGCATGTGCTAACCAGGGTGCTAAGTAGTTTGCACGTGCTAACTACTTAGCACCCTAGTTAGCACATGCAAAGCTTTTAGGCGTGATAACTGAGTTATCACGCTTTTGTGAATCAAGCCCACTGCATGCAGTACATAACAATGCCACACATCGTTGTGCCAGAATGCACCTGCTGTGAACGTCACATAGGTGGTGCATTGCAGTGTGGAAAGATGTGTTACAAGGCGCCTGTTATGCCGCAAAGCATCACTGTGAACGTAACCTAATAAATCTGACACAAAGTGACCAGATTCTGAACTGTCAATAATCCGCAGCATGCCCAAAAGCCAGAAATGCCTTGCTATGTGTTTATAATCCTTAAAAAGTGCTTACCTAAGAAAAAAAATTATTTATATTTAGTTATCTAGTAAAGCTGTCTAGAAAGAGTTAACTTCGCAGTTATTTCTGTACTTTCCTTAGGCAGTAAATTCAGAAACTAAGTTTCCTCTCTTGTTTGCATTTACCAGTTCTTGTCTTTCTTGGGTGGAGAGGAAACACTTTGTTTCCATTTTCAGTTGCATGCAAAGTGGTTAGCATTACAGATGCATGAAGAAACTTTGTCAGAATCTTGCACGCTACACTCAGCCTACATCACGTAGCTAACAAACAGGTTTCCTACTGCTAAAGTGGCAGAACATTTGAGTCTTAGGCCTCTTTCACAGTGGGACGTTAAAGTCACACGTTATAAACAATTATAACGCAGTCTAACGCACAGCAATACAAAGTCTGTGCGACATTCACAGTGCACACGTTGCGTTGTGTGTAACGTGTAACCATATTTAGAAAGTGCTGCATGCTGTGCGTTTAGCAATACATTTGCTGCGCTATGTGTGTTGCACATGCTCAGTAATGTTTTTTGGTTTTTTTTAAATGTAACGCATGCGCCGTTTTTGTTCCATCAGTATGCAACGAACGCGGCGCACCAAGAGACACATAACGCAGTGCAAAATAACGTCCAATTTCATAACCTACATGCGCTGCGTTAGGGGCACGTTGTGCGACTTTAACGTCGCATCAAACGCAACGTCCCATTGTGACGGAGGCCTTAAAGAATAGCATCAGCTCTGCAGAATTCGTTCCAGTGGCATAGCAATAGGGGTTGCAGAGGTAGCGACCGCATCGGGGCCCTTAGGTCAGAGGGGCCCTCCCTCAATCACAACATTAGCTCTCTATCGGCCCTGTGTTGGTAA
This sequence comes from Hyperolius riggenbachi, assembly GCF_040937935.1. Taxonomy (NCBI): domain Eukaryota; kingdom Metazoa; phylum Chordata; class Amphibia; order Anura; family Hyperoliidae; genus Hyperolius; species Hyperolius riggenbachi. The sequence continues at coordinate 387,868,739 of NC_090649.1, forward strand.
TAATCACTTCTACAGTTGCTTTAAATAGTAGTAATCATTAACAAACGGTTTCCTATCCCCTACTTACACCTCTGACACGGTTGTTGTCCTTGGCAGGTTTTGGTGCGCTGTATCAATTGTTATGTATCGAGCACTTGGGGGGCCCCATGTAAAACTTGCAATGGGGCCCATAGCTCCTTAGCTACACCACTGATTCATTCCATCCTTACACAAGAGGCTACTGAAATGCTTGTATGCTCTAATCATGTCTTAGGCTCCCTGCACACTGCGCGCGATTCTGATTTTTAATCGTTTTTTTACATCCGATTCTGATTCCAATTTTTAATTGTTACTGCATTCTGCGTTTTTTCCTCCGTTTTCCTGTTCATTGTATTCAGGGAAAATCGGAATTGCAAATTGGAATTGGAATTGGAATCGCAAAAAGGATTTGCAGTGTGCAGGGAGCCTTAAAGTGTACCAGAGTGCTATAAATTCATAACCGCTGTTCATTGTGGAATAATATTTCATATATGCTGTTCATAACTGCTACCACTATAGTTCACATTAATAATGCATAACTGCTATTTGTTGCGGAACACTATAAGTTGTGCGCTGCGCTCAATTAGTTTATAGCCACTATTACTGCCGCTATTGCCGCCCTGCAACCATTGCAGAATACTATAAGCGGTGTGGCGCGTCAATCTTTCAAGTATTGACCGTTAGTGGCTGGATTTGCGCCCATTTCTACTAGCTTTTTCTCTAGTATGCCTATAAGACCGGTGAGGGCATTTTCTCTCTCTCTCTTTTTTCTTTTTCATTTCTTTCTTCTTTTGGTGTTTTTGTTTCGTGCGATTTTGTTTTTTCTTTTTTTTTGTTTCTTCTGATTGTGTTATGTCTATATAACTGGACTGGGACTATGATGTGCTGATGCGCCCAGGGACACAGGAGCACGGCTGTGAAGTCATGTTGATGGAAGTCTGGGCAAGATAATAAGCTGCAGTTTATGGGTCTAAAACAAATTCCCATACCCCATAGAGGAGGCAACCATGAGCAGGCACTGCTCCAGAATGAAGCCAGATTAATCTCTGAAACTGGAGCGTGTGGCCCTCTGGGACTCAATGAAAGAAATGAACTTCACTGCTTTCTATCTAAGTATTAGTTATCTTGTCTAAATTCTCTAAGTTTTCCTTCCTTAAGTTTACAGGAGCTATTTGGCTACTAATGAACAAGTTTGTGATCACTAATTGTATGTTTTAAATGACGATTGTGTCCCCTCGTATCTATGCAGCAAATGTTTATGATCACCATGGCAACAAACCCGAGATGCGGCCAGCGAGCAGGCAGGCTGTGACGCGTAACCCGATGTATGACGCGACACAGGAAGCAGGGAGACTTGCCGCTTCCCTATTGGTTGAAGCATAGTGCGCGCCATTTCCGGGGGCGGAGCCAATATGCCGGACGCCGCGGCCAGGACTCGGAGGGCGTTGCTAACCACCGAGAGGAGGTAAGTGAAACTATTTAATGCTGCATAATACCTGGGTTAGTTTGTTCTTTACCACGCGCCTCTGAAGAAGCTTTTCTAAGCGAAACAGCTGTCAGGCCTCCCCCTCACCCCCACTGTACACCCCGCTGTGTCTGCAACCTAGGATTAAAGGTACGCTTTTCATTGCCTCAGTGCCTCATTTTCTCTCTTCATCCCAAGATAATAAGCTGAGTTTGAAAAAAAAAAGTGTACCAGAGATGGGGCCCCCACCATGAAATATACATACCTAGGTCTTTCTCCAGCCCCATCTGGCCTGATCGCTCACACGGCATCCTCTTCTCTCTCTCTGTTCACCCGCAACTGGCCCCGAATAATTCTACAGTTGAGGCCAGTCGGCGCAGGCGCTGTCCAGCCAGGCCCACTCCCTTGTCTCACTCCAGTCCCCGGGAGCATTCTACACCTGCACAGTACTACTGCACAGGCGCAGAATGCTCAAGGCAAAACAAAGTAAAAGTTATAAAGTAAAAGTTACAACAATACACACAAGACAGGTTGCAGAAATAAAAGGGAAATAAACGTTTACCAGCGTATAGATCTGTCCGTTGTTGCGAGGGGCACGCGGTTCTGGTCCGACCAGGTTAGTCCTAGCGTTTGGTTGCTAGCCTCAGAGAACTACAAGTTGTGACTATCCCAGGCCACTTATATAGTCCCAAGTGTGGCCAGGGGGCATTTAATGTTCAGTCCCAGAACTAATGCAATCTCCCAGATGGTCCAGCTGGTCATATCCTTTCTGTGATATGCAAACTTCAAAGCTTTCCTGTGTTAGTTTTTGATCTTTCAGAGATTTCAAAACACTTCACACACTTCCATAGCTCTAATTTTCACAGGTAAAAATTGTATCTTAACACACACATCAAAAGACTTATATATGTAAATTCCAAGGCTGTTCCTGTCCGACTTTGAACTTTGTATTTTGAGAACAACAAGTATCCTGTTTACACGTACAGACTTCAAAGCAATTCAAACACTTCCAGCCCAATATTCAGACCAACAGGTAGCCGGTCACCTGTATATGCTTCAAAGCAACTGTCTGATTAAGTGTTTCCTAATTAGAAGCAGACAATGGTAGCTTCACCTGCTGGACAATGAATGCAGAGTTAATTTACATTTACATAAGGAACTCCCATTAGCAGCCCGGTGTCCAATTACCCTAAAGCCTACTGGCTTTGAGCGGACTTACACATATGACACAGGCAGAAAAATGAAACATATGGCTTCCATGCGATACCATACGGCTGCTATGTTCTGCATATTACCGTACATATCATCATCATCACATATATCCTCACAATCCCCTCCATACATTTCCTTATTAATCTCCAGATATCATCCATCCCAGAACCTTTGCTCCTCCCAAGAGATCCTCTTTTTATCCAGCTTAGTCAGCTCCTCTCACCTTTGCATCCAGTACTTCTCACGATTGTCACCTCTCCATTGGAACGCTCTACCACAGCCTATCTTGCTCCAAGCCTGGATATTTTCAAATGTTTCAGACAAGCTTTATTTTCTCAGGATAGAATTTAAAGCTCACTGCCTCAACTGCTAGCCCATTTGTCTCTCCCCCAGTGTCTCAACTCCACTACCCTCTACTGTAGATTGTAAGCTCACAAAGGCAGGGACCTCCTCTCTTGTTTCCTGTATCTGTGCAATTTACCAAATGAACATTTGTCAGTATTGGTGATGTTATTCAAACATCAATCATATATATCGGTACTTGTTTCACTGGTCGTCCTGCTTGTACAGTATGTTGAACTGCTCATTGTTGTATGTTTTGCACTTTGTACAGCGTTATGGAATATGTGCTCTATAAATAAAAATAATAATATATAAGTCATAAACTTCCCATTTACAATCTATATTTTAAGCAAATCAAAAACCTCATTATTTGATCATTTTGTTAGTATTCCATACCTTTTTATACCTTTGTATAGGTTTTGCCACTGTGAAGTGGGAATGTCGGAGAATGTTGGCGGGACGTATAGTGTGGGCTGGGCATGAGAGTTGAGCAATATTGTGGTCAATGTGATGCAAAGATTATGCACATTTTGTATGGAAATGAAGCTTGACAATGGACTAATTGAATTTCATCATGGGGGATTTCATTGGTCCATTTTCAATCTGCAAAATGTGCGTAATCCTTCATCATAATTTGTATCTCATTAAAGAAAACTTGAGAGTTTTAAATGGGTAAAAGTTAGGTACTTAACCTCTTGAAGACTGCAGTGCTAAACCCACCTAGTGACCAGGCAATTTTTAGTAAAATAGGCCACTGCAGCTTTAAGGCTAAGCTGCAGGGCTGCACAACACAGCACACAAGTGATTCCCCCCCCCCCTTTTCTCCCCACCAACAGAGCTCTCTGTTGGTGGGGTCTGATCGCTCCCCCCATGTTTATTTTTTTAAAATAAATATTGTTGTTACTATTTTTATTTTAAAAAAACCCTGTTTCTTTAAATATCTACCCTCCCTCCCTCCTTCCCCACAGCCAGCCAATTATGGCGATCGGCTGTCATAGGCTTCAGCCTATGAGAGCCGATCGCTCTCTTGTCCCCCAGGGGGACAGCCGTGTCACACGGCTGTCTCCAGTGCAGTGCTGCTGCTGATCGCAGCTCTGCCTGCACCATGTAAATAGACGGCGATCGTGCCGTCTAACAGTCTTCGAGCGGCGATAGCCGCTCGGAGACTGAAGGCGGGGCGGAGCTCCGCCCCCCAAGCAGGAGATGCGCGTGCAGCCTGTGCGCAATCTCCTGCAAAACAGACCCCCAGGATTTTACTCCAATTGGCATTAGGCGGTCCTGGGGCTGCCGCCACGGCCACGCCCTTCAGTCGGCAAGAGGTTAAAGGAAACCTGAAAAAACCTGGGTTTCAGTTACCCGGGGCTTCTTCCAGCCCCCTGCAGCCACACTGTGCCTGCACTGGTACTCAACAATCCTCCAGTCCCTCACAGTGGCTCAGTTTCTGTTCTGCCAATTGATGACCACTGCATCTGCACGGTCCTGGCTGCATGCGTCCTCGTTCATGCTTCCGTTGCTGGGAATTCCTGCACAGGCACAGTAGAGATTTTCTTCCATTGCTTCCGTCGACAAAAGCACGAACGAAGACACATGCGGCCAGAGCCACGTAGGTGCAGTGGCCATTGACTTGCAAGTCGGCGGTAGCGAAACTGAGCTGCCGCCGTGGACCCGAGGATCATTGAGTACCGGGGACCCTGAATTACATCTCCCTCCAAGTTGGTACAGCTTGGAGGGGGAATAGTATTTAACGCTGCCGGGGAGTTTTGCAGCAGCAGGAAGAGCCGTCGGCACTAACTAACTTTTTCTCTTTTTAAAGCGGTATTGTCACCATAAAAATCTAATTTTAACAGCAACTGGTCTGAGTGTATTAAGTGATAAAGATGCTAATCCTGCATTCAAAACTTTTTCTGCTGTTATGGTTTGGAGTTATCACATACTTTAGGAGCACTGGCCCTAGTGCCAAACAGTGCCAAAAAGTTGAATGCTGGGAGTTCTTTTGAATTCTGGGAGTTCTTTTTATCTATAATATATTCCTTCTCTTCCATTTATTTCCCTGCCTAGCTGATCACTTGTTTTTACAAACAAGGCTGAGGTGGCTCAGTGATTGGATGTGTAAATAAAAAAAAGACTCTGGGAGGAGGGCAGCTAATAAATACACAATGAGCAAGAGAAGGGAGGGGGGGAAACAACAGTCAGGGAGGATATGATGTCAGCATTAAGCTTGGCAAGATGGCCACTGCCTAGAGTAGGATTCTCTGCTTTTCCTTTATAAAATTCACAGGAATTGTTACGTGGATAGCACAATACATGTGTTATGTAAGTAGAAGTAGTATTTATCTACTTATATATGTGGGTTTTTTATTTCTAGGTTAGCATGGGTGTCACTTGTTCTTTAAAGTCACAGGTAGCCTTTAATCATCCCTAGTGAGTAAAATGGAGATAGAAGGACATAACATGGGATGTCCAGAGCAAGGAAGCAGGTGAAAAGAGAGAGGAGAGGTTAGTGGTGGTGAGAAGTAGTTCAGAGTGGGCAGGAGACAAAGTATGGAATGGACATAACATATATTTGTGGCGATGTGTGGGGGAAGGGTGTCCTTATTTTATCTTTATTGCAAACTCCTAATTTAGCTCATTCCATTAATGGGCACCAGATGGCCTTCCTCCATACTTTACACGTGCCACGGAGTGTACAGTCTTGTTCTCGCATAGGCCACAGCCCCCGCACACTTAAGGTGCATCCCCGTGCACAGGTGTACTCGCAGTCCCCCACATGCGCACTACCCTGGGTGGCACACATCAATGCAGTTGGACACAGACTTCTGTGATTTTATTAGGTAAGATATTTCACTTTCAATCCAAAAGACATAACAGTGAATCCCAACTATCACAGGAGCAGCAAGATAGGAAAAAATCACAAGATGGGAAAAAATCACTAAAATGAAGATCAAGACAACATTAAAGTCTTTGGGACATATTTATAAAGGTCTGGAATTGTAATTCCATCAGATTTTTAACAAAACCTTCAACAATTGTATTCAATATACCTTTTAACCTTATTTATACACTGAGGAAAAGTTGTGAAAAAACCTTCGTAACTGATCTGCACAATCTATACCTCCTATTTGATGCTTTTTTGCTACATAAATAGATTGACAAAAATGACCCTTTTTTTAGTCACTATATTATGTCTTGCTGGTCTGTCAAATGCACGGTCAGAACTTGAAGGCAATGTTTGTTGCTGTAGCACTCCACATTAGAAGTGTTTGCGCCACACTAAGCTGAAAGCGACCACTCTCGTCAGAAGTGTTTGCAAAACTTGGAGCTTTAGTAGATTACCTGGTCCAGTATTTATAATTAGCTTATCAATCTCTCTCTCTCTTTACCCCCCTCCCTTCCCCCAGAAAAAAAAGCAAAGATCTGCTCAAAAATGCACTGTATAGCATATCAAATGTTAAAACGAAGTTTTTATTTCAAGAAAACCTGGGTCACGGGCAAATTTACTTCTGAGTTGTATCGCTTTGTCTTTTTATAACACTTTGTAAACCTTTCAGAACCAAGGAGAGTAATCACTGTTGTTTTTAAAGGACATATGAATTAAAGGGACCCTGAGCACAACATAAAAATGAAATATGAACTTACCAGGGGCTTCCTCCAGCCCCCGTGGCCTGCGAGGTCCAATGGCGTCCTCCTGGTCCCTTCAGTGGTCCTGGTCCCGGCTCCGGTAATCAGTCGCCTATGCGCGCCCCCGCTGCACATGCTCTGAGTCATCACATCCTGCACATGTGCAGTTCTCCAAGACTGAACCGCGCACATACTGGACTCCACCGTCTGATGTGATGATGCGCAGCCTGCGTGGCGGGAGCATGCATGGGCACCTTCAGACGAAGTTGCCGAAATACCGGAGCTGGGACCAGGACCATGGAAGGGACCAGTAGGATGCTGGGGGACCTCACAGGCTACCCCTACTACCAGGTAAGTTCAAATTTCATTTTTATGTTGCACTCAGGGTCCCTTTAAAGTGAACCGAGTACCTTTTTAGCACTCAGGACATTTCTATAGCCCATGAAAAATGCATGCCAACAATCTGTTTCATTATTAAAATAAACTTTCATTTACCTTTGCATTTTACAATCAAAGTAGTAGTATTAGCCTGTTTCAGCAGACCTGACCATCCGCAGAGCTCTCAGGAAGCTAATTCTTTTATTGAGCTAATTACCCATAAGTAAACAATAGCTTTTCTCTCAACAAAGGGGGTGGGTAATTAGGACTGTTTGACACACACTATGTCTTTGAAGAAACAGTCCTTAGAATTAGCTTCCTGAGAGCTCTGCGGACGGTCAGGTCTGCTGAAACAGGCTAATACTACTACTTTGATTGTAAAATACAAAGGTAAATGAAAGTTTATTTTAATAATAAAACAGATTGTTGGCATGCATTTTTCATGTGCTATAGAAATGTCCTGAGTGCTAAAAAGGTGCTCGGTTCACTTTAAGAGCAATATGGCTGCCATATTTATGCCAGTTGCCTGGCTGTCCTGCCAGTTAAAAAACTAGGGTTGGTGGTGGTAGCTGGCAGTGACAGTAATGCCTTTGTTACATCTAAAGTGGAAAAGTATCTATGCATAAAGATAACACAACTGTGACTCACATTGTCGTAACTAAGCAGCTTGGAGTCCCAGTGTGAGTTTTATACTGGGCCCCAAACACAATTTTCTGTAACTGATCACCCACAAGGGCAACACGCTAGAGTTGATGGTTGACTATATTTGCCTGCAGTTGTCTGAATGAACAAGCATGCAATAGTAAGCTGATCTAGCAAAATGGTAGAACTGAGTAAATAATAATAATCCCAGCATTTTTATAACACTTTTTTTCTGTTTCACTCAAAGCACTTGAGAGCTAAAACCACTAGGGTGCACTCAATAGGCCATCCCTGCAGTGCTAGCCGAAACCCTGGTCTCCTATGTCAGAGGCGGTGGCCTTAAAGAGAATCTGTACTCTAAAATTCTTACAATAAAAAGCATACCATTCTATTTATTATGTTCTCCTGGGCCCCACTGTGCTGTTTCTGCCACTCCCTGCTGCAATCCTGGCTTGTAATTGCCAGTTTTAGGCAGTGTTTACAAACAAAAGACATGGCATGTGATAGGCTGAGAGGAGCTCAGTCTGTGACTCATACAGAGCCTGCAGGGGGCCTGAAGAGGGTGTGTGTAGCTTCTATCCCATTACAAGCAGAGCAGCAAATTCCTGCCTGAGTGCCTGAGCCCGACAAAGCCATCAGAGGAAAGGAGATTAGATTATATAACAGAGATAATACAGCTACTGTGCAACTAGGAAAGGCTGCAGTAAGACAGACTACATTAGAACAGGTATAGGAACTTATTGGATAGAAGAAATAAGGCTGAAAATTTTGTTACAGAGTCTCTTTAACTAGTACACTATCCATCCACATTATCAGTAAGCCAGTGAGCCTCTGCCCTTATAAACCCTGATTCATGGTATACAATATAATACACTATTATAATATTTCTGCATATACAACAGAAACCTTTTACATTTTAATAAGTTATATATTTTACAGTATATTTATACTGTACATCACAAGACAAAATAGTGGCTGATAATGATAATGTAATTTTACTTATTTAGATGTTTTTATGTTAAGAATATCATCTGTTCTAAGTAAAGGAGGTTAATAATAGTGTGGTGCCTGCATTCAGCAGTGGTAATTGCCATGGTTCACCAAGCCTTGTGTTTTCTGTCCAGCAGCCAGTCTTCTGATGAACTAGCACAACAGACCTCTCATCATTATCCTCCTGAAAGAAACAAAGAAGGAAAAAAGCAGCAGGGCAACCACTCATCTGCATCCAAAGAAAATGTGACCCAACACACTGGACATGGGTTACTGCCAATGAAAGAAGAAAGTCAAGCTCCAGTAACTTTTAATGACAGATCTTGTTAGGGTTAAGAAAACAGCTTTGTTCTCCTGCTGGGATTACATTTGAATGGGAAACCATCATCCTTACTGTTAGTGGTTACCTCTTTGTATATAGATGGGTACTAATCATTCTGATCTATAGTTTGGAATATTTACATTTTAAGCTGCAGACTTACAAAATTATTTTGTAATAAAATATTAAACAGATGTCAACATTATACTATTCCTGCTAACACACTATAAACAAACTATAAATGTAAATTCTGGTGTGTTTCTTTCTTTCTTTCTTTTTTTGGATAGTTACATGGTATTCTTATCTTCAGTTGTTTTAACAATAAGAAACACAACAGACTAAGATAAATGACTAACGGGGCATTGAAAAAAATCTACAATTAAAAACTAATAATAATAAATACATTTAAATCTTACAATGTATAAAACTATTACTGTGAGTAAGCATACCTCGGGAACTCTTAGGAAAACACTTCCTTTCACCAAGTGATTTTATATCCCAAAATATAAATTTCAAATCGACAATTCTACAAACTTTTTTATACTTCGGAAGGGCATAAGCAAATATTGAGTAAATACAAATTACGAAACATAATTTATAGAAAATGTACTTATATTTCCTTTCAGATAAAATTAAAATGCATAGCCCCACCTCCTTTATTTTTATATGCCTTTGTGTTTTCTATTTGAATGCTTCATTATTGTACTTACATTATACCTCCCCAAGTATGTCTGTGTTGTTCTGCCTACAAATGTGAGCCTAGATGACACACATACATATGTTTGAAGGGTTTGTTTTATAAACAGAATGATGCAAGTTTATTCAAATTGAATTCAAATTCAAAAATTTAAATCTACACATATGTATGTAATAAGTATCATACAAATTATTCTTGATATCATCCTACTCATCACTGTTACAGTTATTATCGGGTTTTTAGTAGCTAAAAAAAACAAACAAACTGTGGTATTGTACCTTTAGGAAGTTTATTAGGATCGGTAAAATGATATAGTAAAAATGTTGCCATTACATTGTCTACAATCAAACCTAAAATAGATATCATCTCCTGCATGTGACTGAATTTAGCAAATATTGAATCTACTGGCTGAGTAAGAATAACATTTGACATTGAGCACTAGTGTTGCTACTTGTTAGCATGTAGAAAGCTGAATATTATACTAACGTCCATTCAATTATGCGTGTTTCAACATAATTTTATTAAGACAAAAACTGCACATTAAATTATAGAGTTAACAGAAGTAAGTACCATAGTTTGTGGTTCTTATATTTGCATGTTTTCATGTTATAAAATTAGTGGATGCATACATTCAAAGTTTCTTGGAATTCTTTTTGCTTAGTTTTGCCCCTCGTAAATTACCTCTCATTAGAGTATTGACCCATGTTAGCCATGCTTTAAGGCACAAAGTTTTGAATTAGGAAAATAGGTTATATTGGCTTACTGAAGTAGGGGTATTGCTATATCTTACTATATCTTGAAAGCTTAGTCTTTGAACTTTTGAAGTTAGCCAATAAATTCTATAATCTTGATACAATGTTTTGTCTTAAATTACTTTTTATTAAATTGTCTTAGATTACTTTGTATAATACTACCATTCAGTCAGTTGAGTACAATATATAAAATGTGCAAAATCAATTAGCCAATCAACATAAGTACACATTTATGAATACTTAGTAAGTATTTGTATCAGCATTCTAAGACTTTTTTTTTTATTTTTAAGTATAATAAGTATATGTAATGATATATTGAAACTGATATAAATAAAGATAAATATATAATGAACATCCAAAAAAGGTGTCATATTTATAAAATGGCAATAATATTTTTTTAAATAAAGTATAATTAATATATGTAATGATATATTGAAACTGATATAAGTAAAGATATATATAATGAACATACAATAAATAGGTGTCAAATTTATAAACTGGCAATAATGGTTGATCGTTGTTTCATGTTTAAAATAAAAAAGTTTTTTTGTAAAACTTTTTATTTCAAGTAAAATGTAGTAGATCAAAAAGCCTTAGCATTTTGTTGAGGTTGGTCAGATTGTTTAAGTAATACTAAAGCTGTACAGTTAGAAAAAAAATGAAAACAATAATGAAAAATGTTGAAATGTACTTACACTTCTATAAACTTTTCAGCAGAATGTTCACAGTGCATTCATTTTATGTCCAGGTTAAAGAAAAAAATATTTTCATTATAAAATGTACATGTTTTTTGCAGCTTTCCATTATAGATATTCTTTACTGAACCTTTCAGTGCTAACTTGCATTTTTTCCCCTTTAACTACATCTTAGTAAATCTTTACAGGTAGTTTAACTATTTACCTATTGGTATTATATGTAATCATTGGGAAACTTATAGATAACTATTTTAAATTAATTAGAATCCTGCCTATAATTCTCCACTTAATGCATGAATATAATTGATTTTATAAATTCAAAATACTTCTATGATTTATGTTTACTTATGCAAAAGTCACAACATTTTATTTTTAAATGTATAAACTATAGTATAATTTTATCAATGTATCACTTTGTGATACTTGCAGTATGTAGACATTCTTTCTAAAAAAAAAAAAACAACGTTATTTTAAAAGACTGTTTTCGACATATCATTTTATAATGTATTAATCTATATTGAAATTAAGTACACAAGACATACTTTGCGTATGCTTGATTATTACTTTTGAATATTTTCTTATTTTACGATCTACAGAACCATTGCATGTGTGTGAGTGGATATATATATATATCTCCACACAGTTATAATTTATAGATTTTAAATAAATACTACACACAAACATAAACTATTGTGATTTTTGATTTAGCACTGGTAATGACCACAATGACCACAAGACATATCTATTGCCCTTAGTGTAAGTATTCGATTCCTATGGTCATCTTGTGCAGTTATTTAGCACATCATTTGTAATACAAAAATTAAGTAGTAATTAAAATATTTAAACATTCTAAATCATTGATCATGGAGTTATTTTGGACTGTGAGTTGATTTCATGAAAATTAGACTCTAGTCCTTTGCTCTAGTGCACCTATAGAAGTGTATTCTATTTGTTTTACATTTTCAGACAACATGCCAGCAAATATATAGGCAGTACTCTAATGGTGTTGACATCCTGGGCTCATCATTCACTAAGATCACTATGATCCCGACTTACCAAGGTTCTCCACAGCTGGTGAACTGAAAACAATTAATAATAATAATAAGTGAGCTATGCAGCCTGGCCTTATTAAAAAATAATGTACTATAAGTTGGCCCTTGTCTAGGTCATAGCAAATTAAAGTGTTGATTGCTGTGCACATACCTCCAGTGAGAAATATTTACAATAAATGTTGGGTTTTCTGTGTTTGAGTTCATCTAAAGTCATGACTGCAGTAGCATGAATACAGTTTCACTAACATGTTTCACTTACATTTTGGAAGTTCTGGCTTTGGTCTGCCATGTTTCAGATGAAGGTTGAAAACGTTTTCACCCTAACAACAGGCAATAGTTAATGAATTCAGACTAGATAAATTAATTATTGTTCTTCAACATTAAAGAACCTTAATAACGGAAGCCCCATAGGTCATACTTTCAATATATATTTTGGTTTTTAATGGCTTCCTCCTGATATCATAAAGTTTTTGATGGGTACATTTTATGCAGCGCTGTTTCCAAGATGCAATAATGTTCAGCAGCAATTTTCTTTTTCTTTAGAGTTGAATTGCATCCCTATAAGAGCTCACCATTTTTGGGAAACAGAAATATGATTTTTACATGTATGAATTTTGTGTGACTTTAAGTCATTGTTTTTAATGTCAATTTCCTAAGTCCTTCTGAGTCCATTCTAAATTATTTTATTTTTATATTTTTGGGATGGGTTCCTAGACATAAATACCTTTGAATATTTTTGGGTTGTCCCAGAAATGCCAAGCAAGAAAATATAAGGTTATTTCTGAAGTAGAAAAAAATCCTAAAGCAATATTAATTAGACCTCGCTCCCAATGGCTGCAAAAAAGTCATAATTTCCAAGTGAGGTGAAATAACTTAAAAGCTGCTTTTCTGGCTATTAATTTTTCTTTCTTTGCATTAATTTCACAAAATAAAATTTTCTTGAAAATGTCCTATTTAATTTGAACTTGACTGTGTTCAATTTTATGTTACCGGTATGTTCTTTTTTGTATCTAGAAAATCAATAACATAACATTTGACAAAAGATTTAACTTTTATTCAAGTATTAATTTGAACAGCGGGACCTAAAAGTTTTTACACACCTGAACAGTTAAAAAAAATCATAGCACATCTTTGGATGTTTCTAGCCATCATATTACAGGTTTATCAGTAAAGTGTTTTGTGTTTTTTGATGCCTTTTTTGGTGAACTTTAAAAAGGTATAATTTTACAACGCACATGGTGCATTCTTCTTGGTTTGGGAGCAAGATGACAAATAAATAGCAAGCTCTAGTGGGTAAAATATGTATGAGTTTTCTATTGTTTGTTAAATTTTCAATTTTTAAAAACAAATTTGTGGTTTCACCACATTTGGCATGATTTAGTCCTACCACCAACCAAAAACATACGGTTTACCTTGCACTCAAATTGGTCTGTGTCTTTATTATTGTGGTGGGGATATTAGATTAAGCTCATTTAAATGTAGGGATATGATCATTTTTCTATATACTTAGTAAATTGCTACAGAATTTGTTGGACTTATACAATAGAATTAAAATAAACAAACCTACAGCATTTATGAGAAAGTATTGTGCTTTCTGCACTTGCAACTTTACCGTGGAAAGTTTGCAGTGAGGTGCTCTGAACAATGTATAAGATATTATTAATGCCATCACTATGTGTTCCTCAGTGCCTTGTTGCATTAACAATGAGAGTTGACAATAAATATAGTGGGCTTTTAGATGGAAATTTGTAAAGGCCTAATAGATTCATTGTAGTTTACATACAAAGTTGCCAGCGGTGATGCCTCAGCCTTACAGCACATAACAGCTCTGTAAATATGTTTTGAGTGGCATTTCTAAATAAATTAGTCACATTGTCTACTAAAACTTTCCTCAATGTTCTAGAAGTAAAGTCGCTGCTGGCACACTACCAGTGCTTCTCTACGGATTGTCACGTAGTAGGCGGCAATGTCTACCTTGATGAATTAATCAAGTTTGACTGTCTCGCCTACAATGTTTAGCAAGCATGCCCGCAAACAAAAACTGGATATGCATGTTGGTTTTGATTTTACGAATTCATGTGAAAAATGCCCTGGCTGTGTCAAAGAGGATGGAGACACCTTCACGGACTGTTGACTACGCCTCTGTAAAACTTTATAACAGTCCGACAGACACGAAGAAAAAAGAAGGAACCAAACTCAGATACCTTAATAAGCATCACATCTGCGAGGTCATTGGGATATTTCAAACAACTTTCCAACCTCATTAGTTTGGCAGTTTTCACAGGCATGTCCTTATCTTTTGTAACTTTGCACTGAAAGTCTGAGAAAATTCTGTGAACCAAGAACGGTGACTGCCTTTGGGTCAGTCTGGCATAATGAGCCTGCAATGTATGTGTCCTTTGGTCTTCTATCCAGTATATGTTTATGTTAACCTCTTGTGATGTGAAAATTCCTTTATCCTAATACTGTGGTTTCTACAATGCATATCTCATTATTTCTAATTATGTCCTTTAAGCTGCTGGTTAACTATTATTCTGAGAACTGCAATTCCCAAGACAGATAAAAAAAATACACTCTGATTGAAAGTTAAAAAATACTCTATCAATTTACATTCTTTTCCTAAAAAAAGATAGTTGTATTTTAACATACAGTATATATATTGCTTTTTTGATGCTTGCTTTAAAAATGTAATGTAGAGGGGAAAGGAGCTTAAAATTATCATGCAAGTTTGAATGTATTTGATACTCAAATCCAATAGCTTCTTATTAATTAGCTGCCAGTTGTCAGTTGTTACTGGACTTGATTGAATCAGTGAAAATTTCCATGTAAAGTCAAATTTCAAGCTTATCTCTACTCTGCAGACAAAAAAAAGGTAAAACATTTTACAAAAACAAACCCTTTATGTTGATTTGAACCTTTCTCATTGTTTTCTGCTGAAAATCTGGTGTTTTGAAAGTGGCATTAGTTCTACAGAAATAACAATTATTTCGTGGTGAACTGCCAGTTTATCCATTTCTAAATAGGCCCCATTACAATAGGGAAAATCAGCCAGCAACAAATTTCTTTCAGCATTACAAAAAAAAAAAAAACATTCATTTGCCAGATTTTTAGCAGCTTTTGCTTTTGTGTGATATAAGCAAAGCAAACTTTTGCCAGGTACTTTCAGAAGTTTTTTTAATAAATCCAGACCAGATTAGTAGGACCATGTATGTATTTCAGTCACAGAGGCTGCTTCCTTATAGTTACGCCCCTAATAAAATGCCAACTTGTTACGCAGCGCTAGACAATAAATGAGGTTACAGAAAAGTAAAAAGAGCACATGAATACATGATCACACATGCCTGGAGAACATTTAGGTGTAAGGCTAGGTTCATGAAGTCAATGGAGTGGTGATCAAGTAGTCCAGGTAGTTTAGTCATTGAATGGGATAGGTGCATGATCAAGTAGGAAACACAAGGGTGGAGGTCCCTGGCCAAAGGCTTACACTTTATAGGACCAGCTGTGTAGGCTAAAGAGAGAGAGATAATCACAAGAAGCCATTCAGAAACATCAAATCAATCACCTGATCAACCTGATTGCATGATTCTCCATGAAATCTCCTTTAGTAGAATATATGTAGAACAAACTGATCATCTGTAGAGACCACCACATCTGATTTTGAAGACACACACATCTGGCAGTATATTGCCCAGCTTAGCCATTTTAAATGGGTTTTATCAGGGTCTGATTTACTTGGGCTCTTCAGGGCTGGAGATAACTGTAGAACATAAGCGATTCCATAAACATGGCATGGATTTATAAATACTTGTCTGGTATTAGGAGGAAAATATTCACAACCATTGCCACAGTTACCTCAGACCAAAGATGCTGAGCTAGTGCATGTGGACTTGCACAGCAAGAGATTACTTTTTCTAATAAATCCAATCTGATATCATACAGACTTTACAAAAATGGTGGGTTGGATGGGATGTAAACTTAGAACTATGGAGTTCTGAAGCAATTGCGCTAACCACATACAGTATATATATTATGCTGCCCTTCTCAGCACATCACATAAACATACAAACATTTAAGACAGTAAATGACAGCACTTTTTGTTAGATAAAGTCTTAAGTTATATTCAAAATTATAGATACCCAATTGAAATCATCACATACAGAATGTGCATAATATTTAATATTGGTGATCAATACAAGATAACTTAGATGCTGTACCTGTTCTGTGGAAACAAACATTCCTTGGATGAACAAGCATGTAATATTAATTAGCCCTTTTTCCTTAAACCTGAGCCTGGTCTTTGGAAAGAGGCTGTCTCCTTCTCCAAACATCACATCTTTGTTCCGCAAGGCAATCAAATTACCGTTTTAATTGAATAATGTTGCTTGAATATGTCTCTGCTGAGTTCATGGGCAGCTTGTAGGAACAGGTCAAAATGTCTCCAAAAGGCACTGAGCAGAAAGTGAACTCAAATATTCAGCAAGTACTGCACAATAAGCCTCATACAGTAGTAAAGACTAGTAATTCTCTCCCCCCCCCCCCCATGTCCCCTTTTACTAGCTCCCCAGCACAGCCCAAATCTAACCAGCTAGACCAGTACACATCAAATGCCAGAGTGAGGGAAAATGGTACTTAAAGGCTCTAGGTAGGACCATAATACCAGGTGATCCCAGGCATCTGGTTCACCATAAACATAGTGTCCATGCTCCTTCCCACACTGGATTAATTGGCCTTGCTAACATGTGGCCACTGACTCCAGCGGTATACATACAAGGATAATAAGTACATGGAAAATCATTTGAAGAGACCAAAAAATGTTTCATAAAGATGAGCTTACATTTTTTATATATCCAAAAAGTGCAAAAAATTGATTCACAAAACTTCAAAAGAAGTTCATCTTAAGACATAACATCCCATAAAAACGTGCAATATCAAAACAGTAAGATCAATTGTTTTTAGAAGAAGACAGCATCGACTTGTTTCGGGTAGACCCTTCTTCAGGCCTTCAAAAACAATTGTGTACATCTTCACTATACACACAGCATAAGATGAAGAACCATCTGGACCACAACTAAGCCACCACTCTCCCTATGGTCGGTCTTGTCTGTATGCAGTGTTTTTCTATATTTGGAAGTGGTGATTCCTGGCTTGGTTGTTGTCCAGGTGCTGCTCCATTTGTTGCCCTATTCACATTGAAGATGGATATTACTGGCTTAGTTGTGGTCTAGATCAGGGGTCCCCAACCTGTGGTCCGCGGCCCACTAGTGGTCCACAGGACATTTTACAGTGGGCCGCGGCTTCAGACTGATTTTTAACTTTCTCAGTGTTATTTTTAGTTTTTATGCACGGCCTTGGCCGTGGACGTCATAGTTCGCCAGTCCCGCCCCCTCAATCTGTGGCCAATCAACCCCTCTGAAGCGCCGGCGAAGAACTGCATCTCGGAAGCGCCAGTCCTGCCTCCTTCATCAATGGGGCAATCATCGCAGCGCTCGGAGGCCTTCAGACACGCCCGCTCCATACTTGTGGCCAATCACGCTCTTCCTCAAGTGGCATCACTGCGGGCGGCGACTTTGTCCGCAGATACAGACGTGTTTGGGCGCCATTTGAGGTGTGAGCTGATGCTGGGAGCCTGACCCTGGGACACTGGGAGCCGGTCACTGGGAGCCTGACACTGGGGTAACTACTTGCTACACTGGGCTAACTGTACTTGCTATACTGGGCTAACTGTACTTGCTATACTGGGCTAACTGTACTAGCTATACTGGGCTAACTGTAGTAGATATACTGTGGTAACTGTACTAGCTATACTGGGCTAACTGTACTAGCTATACTGGGCTAACTGTACTTGCTATACTGGGCTAACTGTACTTGCTATACTGGGCTAACTGTACTTGCTATACTGGGCTAACTGTACTAGCTATACTGGGCTAACTGTAGTAGCTATACTGTGGTAACTGTACTTGCTATACTGGGCTAACTATACTTGCTGTACTGTGGTAACTGTACTTACTGTACTGTGGTAACTGTACTAGCTATACTGGGTTAACTGTACTAGCTATACTGGGATAACTGTACTAGCTATACTGGGCTAACTGTACTAGCTATACTGGGCTAACTGTAGTAGCTATACTGTGGTAACTGTACTTGCTATACTGGGCTAACTATACTTGCTGTACTGTGGTAACTGTACTAGCTATACTGGGGTAACTGTACTTGCTATACTGGGCTAACTGTACTTGCTATACTGGGCTAACTATACTTGCTATACTGTGGTAACTGTACTTCCTATACAGTGGTAACGGTACTAGCTATACTGGGGTAACTGTAGTAGCTATACTGTGGTAACTGTACTTGCTATACTGGGCTAACTATACTTGCTATACTGTAGTAACTATACTTGCTATACTGTACTAGCTATACTGGGGTAACTGTACTAGCTATACTGGGGTAACTGTACTAGCTATACTGGGGTAACTGTACTAGCTATACTGGAGTAACTATACTAACTATATTGGGGTAAGTATACTACCTAACTAACTATACTGGGGCAACTATAGTCCTTATACAGGGGCAACTGTGTTAGCTACCTATACTGGGGGCAACTATACCTAGATACCTACTTACCTATATACTACACTCAAAATCAAGGAAAAAAGGGGGGGGGGTGGCTGCTGCCACCACTAACCACGCCCCCCCCCCGGGCCCCAGAGAAAAGTTTGGTCGGGATAGTGGGCCCCGGGCTCAAAAAGATTGGGGACCCCTGGTCTAGATGGTTTATCATCTTATGATGTGTGTATAGTGCAGATGTACACAACTGTTTGTGAAGGGTCTGCCCGAAACAAGTCAATGTTCTTGTCTTCTAAAAACGATTGAGCTTACTGTTGGAGCCCAGGGCAGTGTAGTGTAGCAAATACACATTTTGCCATGTATACCATGAATGTTCAGCTCAAGTGTTTCTGAATTCAATTACATAACAATAACCCCTGTGACTGCGGGAGGGCTGGGGAGCTATAGGGACCCACTGCTCCTGCCCTCCTTTTGTGCAGGGTGAGCACAGGAAACGCTGTTATCCTTACTAAGTCCATGCTGTATCAGGTCTTCTCCTTCTCCTGGCATTCGCACACTGCATTCAAACATCCTAAGGCCTCTGACGGATGTGACATCATGAGGAGCCTCAGGGTGGCAGCATAGAGCACGTGGCTCTAGGGAGGTAGAGGGATGCAGCGTAGACTCTGTAAATATAATAAGGCACCAAGTGTTGACTCTGCACAAGAGGGATGGAGGAGGAGTGGAACAGCTGGCCACTATGGGGCAGAACTAAGTGTCCAGCCATGTTGGGAGGGGCCGGTGCCATGATAATTTTGCTAGGGGGCCTGAGGCAAATTAAATGGCTAATGTTTTGGGAGAATTAAGTTTTTCACACAACACTTCATAAGATAGATGGTCTAATTTAATTTCATCTATTAATGGCAAAATCATAAGCACAAGTGAGTATCAAAAGTACAAATGAGTTCAGGTTCATCTGTAAAGCTAGCTCAATTTTTGGGGAAGCTTCATAGAAAATGGAAATAAAACACTTGAAAATGAAGTCTGAAGAACTGCAGTTGTTAAAATGACAAACTAATGGCATATTTAAATACTGTACATATTTAAGAAGAACATTCTGTTTCATTAGCGTGCAGAGAGAAAATGTTCACACCCTTGTTTTGACTGGAAGAAAGCCATATCTACCCTGCCCCCCTCCACCAATTACTGGGACTTTACATAGTGGATTAGTGGTAACTTGGTATAAGCAAATCATCAGTATGTGACAGGAGATATCCCTGGCATAATGATGTTGTGATCAGTGGATAATGTGGGACAGACACAACATTTGTCCAGTCGAAAAGTGAGTACAGTTCCTATCTCTGTTCACCCCCTACTGCTTAAGATTAGAATGGGTTGCTGAAAGATTTTGTTCAAAACAAAGCAGTGCTTATAGCATATCTGACCTGACATGAGATATGAGAGGATAAACAAGAGTACATATAGTACTAAACCTACATAGACTCTTTATGCGTGTACTTCTTATTATTTGCATTGAAAGAGTTAATAGAGCAGTGTTATTTGTATGCATATTAAACAGGTGATTAGCAGCCCAAGTCTCCTGAATAGTAAACAAAAGCAAATTAGTTTTATATGGGTGAACACTGCTGATAACAAACAGAGCTAAAAAAATGTAAAAATGGGCATTTTCATTTGAAAAAATAATTAATATGTATCATTTGTATTTTGCAGCAATTCATTGTGATTTCTCCTCCGGTAAATATGTGGTTTTCATGGTGGATAAAATGATGTGAATCTCCGTACCTCTACATCGGAGCAATTGGTCTGAACAGGGCCTGGTGCATTTCAATATCAGATAAATGGGAGCTTCCCATTACTTAAAAAGAAACCGTGATCAAGAAATGAACTTCTCCCAATCAGTAGCCGATACCCCCTTTTACATGACAAATCTTATCCTTTTCCCAAACGGATCATCAGGGGGCTCTATATGACTGATATTATGGTGAAACCCCTCCCACAGGAAACTGTGAGGACCATGGTCCTGGCAATTTCCTGTCTGTGCCTCGTTGCATTGTGGGAAATAGCTGTTTCCAGCTGTTTCCAACTGCCAAAAAGCAGCAGCTCCTTCCAGTGACATCTCCTGCCAGCAGTAAAAATGTCACCGTGTGATAAATATCAGAATTTAAATCAGGGAGAGGAAAGCTTTTACAATAGGCAAACACTGACTAAATCATTTATACATAAGTATTGTAAAATGAAGCACTTTTTTATTACATTATTTTTACTGGAGTTTCTCTTTAAGCTCATTGTGCGTTCAAGACCACTTATGAATAAAGTAGGCAAGTAAACTTTCTTTGTTTTCGTATAAGAAATAAATGGTTGGATTATCAAACAATTATATTGAAATGTTTACTCCCAATATTGATTTAGCATTGTGCTTGTACTGCTGGAGTAAAACATTATGTCCTCAGCAGCACATTAGAGTTGTCGAACTTTCATACATTTACAGATGGCCCATTGTTTACCACATCGGAAAAAAACAAAAAAAACAACTATGGCTCAAAATGACTTTGCTTGACTCCTTCCTGCAACAATCAGCATGGAGAGCTGGGTAGTAAGTACCATTAGAAGCAGTTAATTTGGAGGCTGTTGGCGACCTAGAATGGGCGGCATCACAGGTGCCCATGTTAATAGCTGCGATAAGCGCCTACAATAGGAAATGTGCCCCCTGAGGTGCCTGATAAAATAGCGGGCACCGGGGCCATCCGCTATGCAAACTGGTGCTACAAATGGTGGGTGCGCATACCAGGCAGGTCAATATCTTCAAAGAGTTTGTATGTTCTCCCTGTGTCTGCATGGGTTTCCTCTGGTCACTCAGGTTTCCTCCAACATCCCAAAAACATACAGATAAGTTAATTGGCTTCCCTCTAAATTGGCCCTAGACTACGATACATACACTACACAATACATACATAGACATATGACTATGGTGGGGATTAGATTGTGAGCCCCTCTAAGGGACAGTTAGTGAGAGGACAATATACTCTGTACATCGCTGCGTAATATGTCGGTGCATAAAATAAATATTCCGATATTCCACTAGCACCTTTCTCAGGTACCCAAATTGCCACGGTGCCATTTTTAAATGTGTGCAGTAATACTGTAGTAAGGGGCCCTATAATAAGGCCAAATAAAATCACCACGAAAGAAACAACAGCCTCATTCTGCCATGAAGCAACCACTGTATAGGCAGGTGAGGAGATTAGACCTGTCCCCACTCAGGATTAAGAAGTCACTCTCTGTAGAAAGAAAAAAGGGGGGTATACCCCTCCATCAGGAGTGGATACAAGTATTTGCGACATAAACAGAGGCGCCAAAAGGATAAAATAGGCTAAAATAGTTAAAAATGCTTGGAAGGCAGCGGTGGACTTACCTCCTAAAAGCAGACACAAAACTGTCAATCTCAACAGGTAAAAATGTTATTGCTATACACCACAAAGTGTTTGCAATACAGAAACAGGAATTTGGTTTCCCTGCTGCCCAGTGTTCTGTAATGTGAAGACACCCCAATGATTAGCCTGCAAGTCACTTTACTGTGGCCCAAGCCTGTCATACACATCCACTAACCATGGCTTACACAGCAAACGTCTCATTTAATGAACATATATCTCTGTTAAATAATGGAATTCATTGACATTCCGTGACTGGATCTTGTTTGCGTATGATAATGCGAAGCTCCAGGCATGTCGTGTTCTGATTTATTGCTTGTTTATATTGCATTATACTTTCATTTCACTAGGCTTGGACACACCTTGAAGACATCCTGCTGGCTAATAATCTCTTATGATAGTCATCCAAGGCAGGCAAACTCAAGGGAAAAGGGGGGGTGAAAAAATGAATAATATATTTACATATAGTATATCGTATAACTTAATGTATTACATGGGACAGCTCCCATGTATGTTGCTTCATAAATTAATGGGGCAAACAACAGCAATGTCAACATATTCAGTAATATAGAACAAATACTAAAGCTAAAGCTTTCTTAAACTTTGTAGAGAAATTCAGCGGCATTTGGATGTGTTCAGCAGTGATCACAATCACAGAAAAGAGCCTACACGGCATTCACTTTAGCCAGGGTGAAATCAAATGGCCTACATTTTTTTTGTTTTGTTTTTAGATTGTACTTGTAGGGAATAAAATGTGCCCCAAAATGGGTACTCACCGCAGGAGAGGGAAACCTCTTGATGATCGTGCTGTGCGCATTGTGCGCCTGCCACGCACCGCCTGAGTTAAGTGCAGCTATAGCTACAATTCTATAGTCCTCAGCCAGCGCAAGGGTAATTTGGGGTGGCAATGATCACCGGACCCTCAATTACTTCTCCCTTAGAGTTGCATTGACTCGGAGGAGGAATAGTATTTAACACCATTAGGGATTTCATTCGGCTCACCCTGTGCCCAACTCACTGGCGGCATACTAATATGTATGTGATCCAGGAGCTTCCCCATCCTCCTCTGCCGGGCTGTTGACGAGGGCTTGTGGATGACTCGCGCATTGGGCAGTAGCAGCACGGACCTGCTCGAGCATCATGGAAAAAGCCAAGCCCAATTGGGCCTGTGCTACTGTGCATGCAGGAGCCATCTGCGCTGTATCACAGACCCGATCAGCCTTGGCTTTCTCCGCATAAGCCGAAGCACGCACTGGCGAAGTGCTGCCAGGTGCCTACAATCTTCAGGGGTCTCATAAAAATCTATGAAAGTATGCCCAGCTTTACATTCAGCCTAATTGATCAACCCAGCAACACCCGTAGAGGTGGATGTAGTGAGGAGGGAGGGGATTCTACCGCACATCAAAAGTTTATAAAGAAATTAGTGCTATATCAACTAGTTATGTGTGTATAAAGAAGCTGGATACACTATTTAAAGGCTTCGCTGGCTTTCCAACATTTTTACAACTGCAACTTATAGGTACTACCACATGCTACATAACATTGTGGTCACATTTAACATATTTCATGTGATTGTGCTTCTTCATACTCAATGACCTCAATTCACTAAGCTTATCTCCTGTCCTATAAAAACGTTTCTTAGCTGTTTCTAGTGTTATCACCATGGTGATAAGGCATGTAGTATTCACTAAACAATTTACCTCAGGCAAACCTAAAGTTAACTCTTCTGTCTTTAAAGAGAAACTGCAACCTAGAATTGAACTTTATCCCAATCAGTAGCTGATACCCCCTTTTACATGAGAAATATATTGCTTTTCACAAACAGAGCATCAGGGGGCGCTGTATGACTGATTTTGTGCTGAAACCTCTCCCACAAGAAGCTCTGGGACCGCGGTACTTTTGGCAGTTTGTTACAATGTAACAAGGTTCACAGACAGGAAATAGCTGTTTACAGCTGTCTCTAACAGCCAAAACAGCTAGGAGCAGCTACATAACCTGCCCACAGTAAAAATGTCACCATGTAATAAATGTCAGAATGTAAATCGGGGAGAGGAAAGATTTTACAATGAGCAAACACTGACTAAATCATTTATACATACCGTATTTTTCACCGTATAAGATGCACTTGTTCTCCCCCAAAAATAGGGAGAAAAAGTCCCTGCGTCTTATACGGCAAAGGCAGGGAATCCCCGACTTACGAATGCCCGCCGATACAGAACCGCTGACCCGCCGCCACGTCGGGGATTCCCTGCCTTTCAGTGCCTGCTTGCCGTGCCTGCCTTCCTCCCTCCCTCCCCATGAGGACACATGGGGGGCACATGAAGACACATGGGGGGCACATGAGGACACATGGGGGCACATGAGGACACATGGGGGCACATGAGGACACATGGGGGAACATGAGGACACAGGGGGGCACATGAGGACACAGGAGGGCACATAAAGGCACAGGAGGACACATGGGGGGCACAGGAGGACACATGGGGGGCACAGGAGGACACATGGGGGGCACAAGAGGACACATGGGAGGCACAGGAGGACACATGGGGGGCACAGGAGAACACACAGGGGGCACAGGAGGACACACTGAAGGACACATGGGGATATGGAAAGCACAGGAGCACACATGAGGACACACAGAAGGACATGTACAAGACACTCCTGGAATATGGACGCACCAGGTTTAGTATTTTTTTTTTCCCTGGTTTTTGCCCTCCAAACTTGGGTGCGTCTTATATTCCCGGAGCGTCTTATACGGCGGAAAATACGGTAATTATGGTAAAAAATGAAGCACTTTTTTTACTACATTATTTTCACTGGAGTTCCTCTTTAAGTTAAGGAGAGAACGTTAAAGACAGGCTGTTAATTAACTGCATGTGAAAATAACTACCGAGGAGGTAACTGAAGGACTGAATTGATAAGATGACTCTCTCATTGTGAAAACTTATCTCTACACCTTAATAAGGCAAGATCGATGTGTGGTGGTAAAGGTGCGTACACACGCACTACCGCCGGCAACGAAAGGTCCGCCGGACCCTCCCGCTGGACCCAGCCGACAGTAGCACATGTGTATGCGCTGTTGGCGGACTGATAAGGCTGCTTCTGAACGATCCGCTGAGCGGTTCGTTCAGAAACAGCGTTATCAGTCTGCCTGACAGACTGTACACACGCACTACTGTCACTGGAACGCCCGCCCAGCGGGAGGGTCTGACAGACCCGTCGTTCATTGCTGTAGTACGTGTGTGCGCACCTTTAGTTTTCTTTTGCCTTATTACCACCAGCATTTAGTTAATTGAGGCCAACAATGTATTTTCACATCTGATGGTGATCCAGCCAATCACCATGAGCAGGCTGTACTGGAGTTTCACAATAATCAAGAAAGCTACCACTCTATTTTTGACTTTAAGCTAGTAATAGCAAAACTGTATACTAAGTTTTGGTAATTCTCTTTTACTGGTACAACTTCATGGCACCAAATTATTGGTCAGTGCTCTGTGTAATTTAATCCAGTGTAATTTAAAGTTAGTCTCAGGGGCACTACCTCTCTAAATGATAATGAATTACGAAAGCCACAATTCTATTTACTCATCCGCTCTGCCCACGCTACAACCATATAAGGTGAAGGCCCCATTCCATTATGGAAAAAACTGTTTTTTTTCTGGAGGCTGCATTAAAGTGGTATGAAACTAAGCATATCTTTTTTGCTCTAAAAGATTATTTACAGCATATAATATACTACCACACAATTGTTAACAGAACTGCATTCAAACAGTTAAACACAGTACTTACTTTTTCAAAAGAAAGCTCCCTCCCTTCAATTGATATGTCCTCTGTTGCTACAATTAGTGTACATTCCTGGCAGTGCTGAAACTCCTTCTAATATGTGTGCAGATCAGAGAGAGCTCAGAAGTGTTCAGTGGGAACATTACAATATATAAATACAGCAGCTATGAATAAAACAATAGCAGCTTTCAGAGCAAATAAACTATACATTGGGAAATTGTAATTTGTAAGTGAATAATAATACTTGTGCACAAAAGCACATATGATAACTGTATGGGTTAGAAAATGTAGGAAAACGCATTTTTATTGAATATTATATCAGAGTTCAATACTGCTTTAACACGCCCCTAGCTCAGTGGCCATGGAGAGAGGAAATCTTGTGCAATTATGCCGCGGCCACAGAACTGCTGGTGGGCTACAGAGCTGAAGGCTGAGTGCAGAGGAGGTATTCCAGCTTCCAGAAAATTTTTTATTGTATTTTTCATAATGGAGGCGGGGCCTTCACCTTATATTAAGTAGAGTGGGCAGAGCAGGTGAGTAAATAGTGTCCCTGACACTAAATTTAAATTATACTGGATTTTCACTTCAACTGGACCAATAGCACCTCTCCGAATGTTAAACATGAGCTCCTCACCTTATACCTCATCTCTATTGTAACTACCAAACTGACTAATAGTCTGGAGGCTAGCATATAATTTTCTCTTATTTCCTCCATGGCAGCACACTCATGGGCAATAACTGGAGACAATGGCCTCAATTCATTAAGGTTTATCAAACACTTTACCGAACGTTTGATAATTTACCTCATGGGTAAAATCTAATTTTGAATTCACTAAGGTATTACATTTTTGTCGAATGTTTTATCGATAAAACATTCAATAAATATGTAATACTTTAGTGAATTTAAAATTAGATTTTACCCGTGAGGTAATTTATTAAATGTTCGGTAAAGTGTTTGATAAAGCTTGGTGAATTGAGGCCATTATGTAATAAACATTTGCAACATATTAGACCAGGCACTCAGCAGCAGTATCACTATAAAGAATAAGGCAGAATGAACAATTAAGTACTAAATTGTATGGATGTGGAAAAAAACTATTTTTCTAGAGTCTTCTGAGAAAAGGGCAGCTGGCTCAATTCTGTAATGTTTAACACATCTGTGACTTGCTGCCCAGGTTTCTATCTTGCAGAATGCCTCATACGATGTTTTTTTTTTCAATAAAAGTCCAAGAAGTCCTCCCATAGAGTGGGCAGCAAATAACTTCAGGTGTTGCTTCCTCTTTGCCTTGTATGCTCTTAGGATGACTGAAAGTATCGTCTTTGACAAAATAGCACTGTGATGAAAAAACTGTTCGTGTGGTAGTAGATCTGGAACTGGGTGTCATTGAAAAGGATAGTCCATGTATAGGCCTAACAGTAGAGGAAACCATAGCTTCTTTGACATGTAAGGTATTACTGTTAATATTAGGAATGTTAGCATACATATTAAAGATTGATTGAAAATTCTGCCCCCAATCGAAAATTTCTCTTATTTGTTTAATTAGGAATCTTGATTGGTGTAGAGAATCTAGCTGGAATGGACAAAGCCACCTGTTCTCTTATTTCACAAGCGGTACAGTGGAGAACATAGAATCCAGAATTTTCAGACTATGGCCACAATTCACTAAGCTTATCTCCTGTCTTTAATAAGGATTCTGAGCCATTTTCCTGTTATCACCTTGGTTCATTTAATATTCACTTAGTAATTTTCCTTATGCAATCCTTAAATGAAAGAATAAATCCATAAATTTGGGATTGAATCTGGGATTGAATCCAAGTTAATCCTGTAAAAAGTCAAAACACAAAGAGGAATGCAGGTGTTAGTTGATAAAAACTCTTAAGTCTGTGAGGATTTATCACCTCAACTGTCCTTAAAGCAGAACTGAACTCAGAACTTCCTCTCTGCTCTAAAATATACGCAACAGCTAATAACCTTTAAAGAAAAACATGTATTTGTTACAGCTTATATGGGTAGAAAAAACAACCTTTTGTAAAAAATAATACCTTTTAATGGCTAACTGATAGAGTTAAATTATGCAAGCTTTCTGGGATCTAGTCCCCTTCTTCAGGCATATTTCCAGATGTAAGCTGAAGTAAAACACTGATGCAGGTAAATAGTAAACATGAAGATGACAGTTGTGCTGGTTACTGTTTATCCGTTAGATGTCAGGTGATCAGCAGGCTGGAGCCAGTGAGTTAGTGCAACCATACATGAAATCCAACAGGTTTCTGAAGATCATGAAGCCAAATCAATCATGTTACATAAGGTGTCATGAATGCTGTTCCACAATTTAAACCTTCCATTAATGTCTTGAACATTTTCATAAATTTGTACTCAGAAATTTTTCTTGATTGTTCATTTTTGAAGTTACCCTTAAGAACAAGTACTTTTAGATCTTGCATGCTGTGTCCTGGTTCACAAAAGTGTTGGCCCACTGGTGTGTCCATTTTACCCTCATTGATTTTAAAGCGGTGATGGTTCATTCTTGTGCGCAGTTCTTGTCCTGTTTCTCCTATATAGATTCCTCTTGAGGGGCATTTCATGCAGCGTATCATGTATAAAGCATTGGATGACTCACAGGAAATTTGGTCTTGTATTTGATGAAATTTCTGTGAGTTTGGTATTTGTATTTGGCTTGTGCCCAAGATATAAGGGCAAGTCTCACACCTTGTGTTATTGCAGGGTAATGTGCCTGGAGTTTCTGGTGTAGATAATACACTTCTGATAATCATTTATCTCAAGTTGGGAGGTTGTCTGAAAGCAAGCAGTGGTAAATCAGGAAAAACTTCCTTCAGGCGTTTGTCTTTGTGAAATTTTGGTTGTAGGGCTGTCGATATCTTCCTCAGTGACTTTAATTTTTGGTTGTAGGTTACCACAATTGGAATTCTGTTGTTTTCAGTCTTTGGGGTGTACTTCAACAGTTCATCTCTTGATTTTAAAATTACTCTGTGTATTTGATCATCAACAATTTGTGGATGATATCCCTGATCTATGAATATATTACGTAGTGACATAAATTGTCTGTCTCTTTCCTCTGAATTAGAACATATTCGGTTATACCTCAGAACCTGGCTGTAAACAATAGATTTTTTTGGTGTGTTCCGGGTGGAAACCCTTCCATTTTAGGTAAATATGCCGGTCAGTTGGTTTACGGTATATGTTTGTAAAATTCTATCTTGTATATAGATTGTGGTATCAAGGAAACTGACACAGGAGGTTGAAAAGCTGAGCGTTAACTTAATGTTCTTGTGGTGCTCTGAGAAGTTTTTGTGGAATTTGATTAATTCTCCCTGTGATAATGTCCAGATTAATAGGATATCGTCTATAAATCAGAAGTAAGCCCATGGTTTAATTTCATAAGTTGAAATGAAGTTTTCCCCCAACCTGGCCATAAATAAATTTGCATACTGGGGTGACATCCTACTTCCCATAGCACTGCCCATTGTCTGTAGATATATATCATTCCTAAATGAAAAATAGTTGTGAGTTAGTATATACCTGATAAGTTGTAGTGTGGGCTCTGTTGGTAGATCATTAAGCTGAAGGAAATGTTGTCAAGCTGCAATACCGTCCTCATGTGGAATGTTGGTATAAAGGGATTCAACATCCATTGTAGCCATGATAGCACCCTCTGGGATCGGACTCATGGCAGTCAATTTGTTAAGAAGGTCAGTGGTGTCCTGGATGTAGCTGGCTGTATTCCTTACCATGGGTTTAAGAATGTTTTCTACCTAACCAGATATGTTACAGCTTATACAAATCCTACAATCGAATCTCGGCTCTGCCTGTTCAGTAAGCCAGCACCTATTCAGCAGGAGACCTTAGGCAAGTCTCCCTAACACTGCTACAGCCTATAGAGCGCGTCCTAGTGGCTGCAGCTCTGGCGCTTTGAGTCCGCCAGGAGAAAAGCGCTATATAAGTGTTTGTCTTTGTCTTTGTTTTTTACAATACATCTGCAGTATGTCTATTTGTAATTTTTTTTTTTTACTTTTGCGTTCTCCCCATCACCCACTCTAAATAGGAAGCATTTCACATAGAGGGTGTTACTGGCAAATGATGCCTTGGAAGCCCGCAGCATCAGATAACATTCCCTCTCAAAAGTTCCCTCCTCAAATTTGAATTTAGACAATAGGAAAATCCCATTTATTAATAATTTGAGATGGGGTTATCACAAACAGAAAACAAATACATTTTCTGGTTTCTAAAAATTAGAATAATAACTCGGTTAACTTATAGCATTCTAGCGGCTATGGAAACCGAGTTATTCAGCATTCGGTGAGCGCACATGTTACCCTATCGCTATTTAGTGTCATTCGATAAAGCATTGCTTGCAGGTTACAAATCGGCCTTCGGATTCGCTGTGGGACAATCCAGACTGAAATGATGAAAGTTATTGATAAATTGTGTAATTCTTTGATTGTAAAAAAACTTTGCCTACCTCACTCACCAGAGGGGTATACACACCCAATTTTTTGAAAAGGGCAGCCCACCAAGTATGATTTTATAAAAGGCTTGTCCCTGAGCGACCATCTGGTCTTCCAAAATACCACTGACAAAGAACTTTCTCCAGGCATGCATTCCTAGGAGGATCGAACACATGCTTTATTCAAAGGACTTTTGATAGCAATGCCTGCAGTTTAACTGGACTGTATTTGATTCAATATCCCACACGAACTGCTAAGCGAAACAAAACCTTTTACAGTTACCCTCTTTTATTTTAAGCTTTGTGTGTATATGTTAGTGTATATGAATGTGTGTAATGCATTTTTGTTATTAAAACGTTTAAAAATCGTTTTAGCGGTTATGACCTGTTCCTGAACATACACAATCGTACTTGTTCCTCTGAAAGCGTTACCTTGTGTTCTATAGTATTTTGCATCTACAACCCATATGCTGGGATCGGGCACAGATAGATCTGGTGCTGATCCTTGCATACTGCTAAGGGTTAATTAAGTGTTCTCAGTGTGTTAATAAAGTTACAGTCATATGCTGACTCGCACGTGGTGGCAAGGATTTGAATTGTATGTGTGTGGTGAATACTTTGGAATCAGATTGATCCTCTCGGCTAGTCGGTTCATAGATTGCGATCCACATTGGGCATTTATGCCCAAAGTGACAGCGAGACCGAGTTTCTGACTCTGAGCGATTAACCCAATCAAGGATCGGCCCTTGCGGTCCTTGACAGTTAACATCCTGTGTTTACCAATTAGCTCTCTGCCTGGCAGCCAGAGGACACAGTTGAGGGATCAAATTATAACTTGTGCTTAGTCACAGATGACTGGAAATGGCCTCATAGTGTGCCACTGAGCCAGCCTATCTCTAAGACGAGAGGTGAAGAGAGGAGGGCAGTGCCAACCACAGTATGTTGCATTCCAGAGCTGCCACAATACTTCCCTGTTGTTGCTGATTGGATTGATAACTCTCTCACTGTATAAACCTATCACAAAAAAAAAACAACCTCCAGTGAAAACTGAATTTCCACGGGACCTCTTGTAATGGGAATTTATAATAACCTGCTGTGCATTTTCCCTTATAGAGAACACAATAGCGTTTTTCGGCAGGGTGGGCGTGGCTATGTGCCAAAAGTCAGCTGTCATGGGACTCAGGAACAGATTTAGGGGAAAAGACACAGCATGTAAGATAAAGTTATCGATTTGTGCAAATAATCAAGGGTTTTGCTGCCACCACTCTCTAGATTAATGAGGTAGAGAGATCTCAGAGCTAACTATTCCTAAAAGGAAGAAATGGTTATTTGCAACCTAACTAGCCAAATCAACAATTTGTAAAAATAAGACAATGTGGTAGTGTGTCTTGGTTTTTTGGACATGGAGTTCTAGCACAGATCAGAATAATCAGCTAACGAGGGCAAAACTGGAACAATCAAATTGTTAGTTTTATTATAAAACTATACACAAAAAATATACATTGGAGCTGCCAAATCAATATATCTGGAAGCTAAACAGATGGGTTGGATAGAATAAGTGAGTGTCTGAAGTTCAAAATACTGTGTTAGGGTCCAATAGGTGATAAAAGTCTTTATAGTGAATAATCCAAAATGATCTGTGACAGGTGTCCTGCCAGTGTGTCGGGAAGGTAAAATTATAGACAAGGACGCAGAGATCTATTAATACTATTATTTATTGTATTTATAAATGGTAACATATTATGCAGCTCTGGACAATTAATAGGGATACATACAATGTAAACAAGGGGTGACAGACAGAGAGGTAGCACACCGTTATTCAACATTGCACAAAGTTTTACATGCAAACGCGGTATAAGATGCATGATCATGAAATTTAACAGAGACCCAGCAATTCAAGTCCAAGTTAGTCCATGGGAAAAGTGTCATAGCTGGAGTTGCAAGATCAAGAAGTACACAAGGGGATGGGGGAGACCCTGTCAAAGGCTTACTATCTAAAGGGTGGGAGAGGGAGCGTTCTGATTGTAACAAACTCTTAAATACCTCGTCCTGAAGAGAGGGGTTAACATAAGAGCTGAGGCCCTCCCTGAAGGAGGAGATAGTCTACCCGCTTACAGAAAAAAAGAAATCAGGCAGAACATGATTTTTCCGTGCACGTGTGTCCTATCAACTAATGAACTGCATACCTGCATACAGCGGGACACCATGAGTCGGCACACGGGTGCGCAACTGGGATGTGTATGGAAACCTTTATTATGAAGCAGTCTTATGTCCGGTCATTCTGAAAGTTTCCAAGAATGGGTGTCAGACGGGACCCAACATCCTCTGCAAATATGGGCCACTTAGTAGCTTCCTAAGCCAAGAAATATTAAGAAAATATGTACATTATAGATTTGAGGGTGAGAGACAGTTTGCCTTGCATGCCTGCATGGGCAGCTAGGTGTTGAAAAGCACAGATAGCATCAGAGAATTTCTTTGATCTTTCTTGTAAGGAGTTTACGACAGGAAAGGTGTGAACACCATGGAGATTTGGAGACAGTATGGCTGGTGCAAGGCTACTCTTATGAGTTTTGCGAAAGATAAATGATTGGTTTTGTTAGCACAGTGGTGTGCTTCCAGGATAGCTTCTGATAAAACGAACCTAATTACCTATGCAATGTGTATGTAGTAGACAAACAAGTGCACAGGAATGTCGCCACTTACTTCAGAGTGCAGCTTACCAGTAAACATCCAATTAAAACATCACCTTTATTCGCACAGTTAAAACCAGTTATAGTCATACCGCTTGTATGTAGAGAGGTATAAACAGTAAGAGGTCAACAGCCGTTTTGAGCCTTACGAAAGTAGTGGTTTGTCAGGACAAGATTAGCTATGAAATTTGGCCTGGCATAGCAGAGAAAGTTTAATTATCATCTCTGGCTGCTTGTGATTGTGCCAGCTCACAAGTTTAAAGGACACATCCAAGGAATAAATACAAAACAAGCTCTACTTACCTGGGGCTTCCTCCAGCCCCTGGCAGCCAATTTGTCCCTCGGGCCGCTCCGTTGGCCTGGGGTCCCCTCTGTTGCCTCGCCAGGTCGGCATCTACTGCGCCTGCGCAGAATGCAGCAGACCACGTGAGTGCAGTCACCAGCAGCGCTCGCGCAAGAACCCTGGGCCACCGGAGCTGCAGCCAGGTACAGAAAGGGCTGCCAGGGGCTGGAGGAAGCACCAGGTAAGTAGAGCTCGGTTTTTTTTTTACTCCTTGGACTTGTCCTTTAGAGATGGCCTGAACTGTTCGCTGGCGAACGGTTCCCGGGGAACTTCGTGGTTCGCGTTCGCGGAGAACCGCAAACTTTTCCGGAAGTTTGATTCGCCCTCATAGTGCATCATTAGGGTCAACTTTTACCCTCTACATCACAATCAGCAGGCACATTGTAGCCAATCAGGCTACACTCCCTCCTGGAGGCCCTCCCCCCTTATAAAAGGCAGGCAGCATCAGGCATTGGACGCACTTGTGTGCCTGCAGTAATTAGAGAAGGGAGAGCTGCTGCAGACTCTCATAGGGGAAGATTAGTTAGGCTCTTGTAGGCTTGTTTGCTTGCTCCTTGCTGATTCTTATTGCTAAAAAAGCACCCCTCAACAGCTCTTTTGAGAACTAATCTTGTTCTTGTGATCTATTTTTTTTTTTTTTTGTGGCCCACTTGCATTATATACAGCCCTGTCAGTCAGTCGCAGCTGGCCTTTGGCACCTTAATCCCTACTGTGCCACTTCCAGGCCCAGCACATTCAGTGACTACCTGTGTGTGTGAAAGGCAGCTGCACATTTGTAATCCCATCCCAATCACTGCACCTGTTCACTGTTCAGTGCATCTACCTACCTATACCTACGTGAGCGCACGCATTTTTAATACCACCAGTCATTGTACCTGTCATTGCAGTCCGTGTGTGTGTGTGACAGGCAGCTGCACATTTGTAATACCAGTCACTGCATACCTGTTCACTGCACCTGTGTAACGGCACATTGTTGTACCAGCAGTCACTGCATACCTGTTCACTGCACCTGTGTAACCGTACATTGTATTAGTCAAGTCAGTGCATACCTTTCACTTCATCCCCCCCAATATGGACAAAACAAAAGGCAGAGCCAGAGCCAGGCCACCTGGCAGGTCTGTTCGAGGTCGCGCTGTTGTGATTTCGTGCGGCCCTCGACCAAAGTACAGTGTTCAGAAGAAGGCACGAGCCATCAACCCCCAATATTGTCAGGACGTAGTTGACTATTTAACACAGAACACCTCATCTTTCTCTGCTTCCGCACAGAAGCGTGACATATCTTCCTCCTCCTGCTCTGATTCTGGTACCCCCCACTTAACACTCAGTCGGCCGCCACCACCAAAGTGCCATCACCCCAGGGCTCAGTGGTGTGGACATTTTTTTGTGTGTCTGCCTCAGATGAGAGCAATGCCATCTGTACTCGCTGCCACCGAAAGTTGAGCTGTGGAAAGACCAAGACCCGCGCAGGGATAACTACCTTACGAAGGCACGTGATTACAAAGCACAAACTGCAATGGGATGACCACCTGAAGAAAAGCAGCACACAAAAGCAAAGCCACACACCGCAGTGTAAAATACCAGGCCGCAATTTTTTCTCAAAAAAGGCGATACCTAAACTGTACAGTGATGTTGAAAGGCAAGTGGTGACATCTCTGGCACACAGCATTGGGTCAAGGGTCCATCTGACCACGGATGCCTGGTTTGCAAAGCTTTCTCAGGCCTGCCCGAAGACTAAGTCAGTCCCCACACACAACATCTCTGCCTGAACGCCATGTGACTGCCTGCCCCAAGACTAAGTCGATCCCCACACAGCATCTCTACCTGCAGGCCACTTGACTGCCTTCTCCGCCACCACCAACAGGGTCCACCAGGACTCCAGGCGGATTCCTGAATTTTTAAGGCCGCTATATTAATTTTTCTGGTGCGTGTACATGCCTGCCTAATTTTTCTGGCTGCACTGTGGCTGCAACAACAAAACAAAAGGCATGTACATGTGTCATTTCCCCTTCGTGATCGTTACCTTGCCGCGGTAAAGGGGCTTGCGTATCTCAATGAAGCAATGTCGCCAGCTATATGAGTGTCTCAGGGGGTGGCACACCAAAGATAATAAGGTCGTTATTTCATTGTGGACAGACCAAATTCGATCAGCTGGACAATCACTGTTGTTCTGTCATTGAGCTACCTCAGCCTGGCGACCATATGGGCTTGAAAACCGCTATGGCCTGCACTCTCGCCATGGTGCGCACCAGCCCAGCATGGCCGTCACTACACAAACAGCTGTTTGCGGTGCGTTGCACAGTGAGTTTGGTGTGTCAGTGTGAAGCAGTACTCTAATTATACTCCCTGATTGATGTATACACATGCAAGATGTTTTAAAGCACTTTAGGCCTCCAATTTAACATACAATGTGATTTCTGCCCTTAAAACACTGCTTTGCGTCAAATCTAGATTTATCCATGGGACTTTTGGCATCTATCCCACTCATCCATGCAAAAAGTTTTTCAGTCACATGACTTCCAGGTTGAAGGAGGAAGCGTGGTAGTCACGTGGCCCGGCTTGGAACACAGCGTGCGACGCGCTGTGGGGCGGATTAAAGAAGATGGCTGCTGGGTAAGTTTAACCCTTCCTCACTCACCCGCTCAGGTGCTCTAATTACCTGGATAAATTCCGAATGAAAACCATTCGGAATTCATCCGGAGAGCATCCCTGCCCATAAAATTACATTAGCAAGTGTTTTTCAAATCACTGGCACTTAGAAATGCGCTGCTAGTGGGTCCCTGGCTTTACTGTACTAAATTAGTGATTTTCAGAATGCTATGACACTCCCAACAAACTTTTTTGTTAGGATATTAGAAAGACTGCAGCACAAAAAAACAAAAGACTAAGGGTCCTTTCACACTGTGGCGGTGCGGTGTTGCAAATTGCCGCACTGCTACCCCAGCCTAATGAAAGTCTATGCGGGAGTTCATACTTCCTACAATGTGGCACGCTGCACCGGAAGTGCACGATTTAAAGCTAGCGCATACCTACATTACCGTGGAGTTTTCTGTGGCTCCTGCGGCGACCTGCGTCTGCACAGAAGTCATGTTAGTCTATGGCAATGCAGGGTTCTTTAACCACTTAAGGACCAAGCTGTTGTTTGCTGATTTGTGCTGCATGGGCTCTCCAGCCCACAGCACAGATGAGCAGTGAAGCAGGGCGACCAGACTTCCCCCCTTTTCCCCACTAGGGGGATGACCTGCTGGGGGGGTCTGATCGCCGCCACTCCGTGTGGCCGAGCGGGGGGGCTGCTCAAAGCCCCCCTCCGCAGCGATATTCAGCCTCGCTCCCTTTTTCCTCCCTCCCCTCCTTGCTGTGGGCGGCACAGGACGGCGATACGTCCTGCGCCGCCTCTTATAGGCTTCAGCCTATCAGATGCCGGTGATCCCCGGCCAATCAGAGGCTGGGGATTGCCGATCTTCTTTACTACGCTGCTGCGCAGCAGCGCCGTTTGATGTTCACGAAGACACCCTCTGTGAACCGACATGGAAAGGCTATTCCATGTAATTCCACTTACGACCTGCCACCGACTATCGGCGTTAGGTGGTCATTAAGTGGTTAAACATATTAGCGTTGCAACATTGCAGGGTGCACTTATGCATACCCAAAACAGGAAGTGACCGCAAGCGTGCGTCACTTCCTGTTTGGGCGGATGCCAGACAGGGAACGCCGTATACTAACACGGTGTTCCCTGAAGGCATGTTTTTGGCGGTGAGATGCTTTTTTTTTTAAAGAAAAAAAAAAATATTGAAGAGGATGTAGCTTTAGTTGCACCCAGATCTTCTGTTTATGATCTTCTGGCATTGTCACATGACCATTTAGCTAAACAGCAATATAAGCAAGAATGGGGCAAGGTTCCAACTTGCCTATGGTGGGGCTTCCATGACTCAAACCTTCCGAATAATGGTGTTAAGAGAAAAAAAGGTTTATTTTATAAGAAATCTACTGTAATAGGAATGATACATACCCAAAACTATGGGGACAACCTTTCTATTTTAATTGTTTTATCTATTTTATGAATGTATAAAATAAAATATGCATCCATACACAAACATCTGCATAATTAGTTATAGGTTGCCATAATTTCAGTAAGGATTGTCAAATTTCCGCCCCTTCCCCTGGCCAGGGATTACGTCTGTTATTGTAAAGTGAAAATAGATAGAAAAAACAATAGGTCAATCATGAACAGAAGGCCACACAACCAGCTCACGGAGCAGGACTGCAAAGCAGTGAAACATGCTGTGCATAAAAATCACCTGCAAGTGTGGCCAGCAAGGGAAAAAAAAAACACACATACACAACTTTCCCCGCCACCCTCTCCCTACCTTGCAGGGAGTGGTGTACTCTGTTAACTAGTGCACGTCTCCTCCGTGCTTCCTGACAGCTGCACACTCTATGCTTCCATTCTCCAGCTGCAAATCACATGACTTGCATAGGTCACGTGATTCAAAGTTGGAGGACGGCAGCATAGAGTGTACAGCTGCCAGGAAGCATGGAGGAGATCTGCAGCGCTGAAGCAGGTAAATATTACACTGCTCTCTGTGCTGCTCTTCAGCAGGAGGAATAGCCTCCGGTGCCCCTCTGTAATGGCGGGAGTCGCAGGGACTATTGTTACACCACGGCTTAGCACCATAACAGCGCTTAGCTCCACTGACTGCCTTTTCTGCATGGATCGACCATGATCTGGCTGCCACAGGATGCGTGTGCATCATAATGTAAGTAGTCAGGACTAGGGGCGTCACTATAAAGCATGGGGGTCCCTGAAAAAATGTAATGGGGGCCCCCTACCTAAGTTCCACCCTCCACCTAAGTTAATCACTTCAACCTCGCCACCCCATTAACCCACTACCAAGTGAGGTCATTCGCCCTCAATGCTCCTCTAAAACCAGTGTGACCAGCCTAACCCAAGTGGCAAGTACAACAATCCCCCCCCCAGCAAGAGTGCCCAATATATTAACAACCCCCACCCCCCAAAAAAGTGAGCAAAAAATGTACTTTTGTGCCCCAGTTAACCCCCAGCATAGGTAGTTAGAGACTATTATTATTAGTCCCCCAGTATAGGTATTCCCTTATTATAGGTAGCCAAATTAGCCCCCAGCACAGATAGCCAGATTAGCACCCCAGTAACCACACTAGCCCCCCAGTATAGGTAATCAAATATGCCACCCAGTACAGGCAGCCAGATTAAGCACTCAGTATAGGTAGCTCTCCTCTCTCTCCCCTACCCAACAGCAGATCACCTGAGCGTTCCATCGGTGCTGGGTCCTCTTATCTTAACTTCATTGCAGCTTGTCAGTGTACGGTGGTGCTCGGATACCATTTTTCACTATCTGGAACTAATTCGGATCCAGATCCCCAGATATCCGAGTACAACATTTTCAAATCCGGATCCGAATCAGATACCCGACCCCAGTATACGGGATATCCGGACGGATTTGGATATCTGGATAGAAAAACCGGAAGTGCCCTTTAAATTGCTTTAAAAACATTTTTAAGGGTAAATGAGGCATGTAGCATCATTATTTTGCAAAGGGGAACACTAATTGATGATGTGGGGACTTAAAATCCCCCCCTCCCCAAAAAAAAATGGCCGTCAATTAACATCAGGCCTAGGTTCCAGACAGCGGTCGTGCAACCCACATTGTGTCCAAAGTGCAAAGTGCCAAGTGCAAAGTGCCATGTGCAACGTGCCACGTGCAAACACGTACAAAGTGCCATGCGCAAAGTGCCACGTGCAAACACGTGCAAAGTGCCATGTGCAAAGTGCCAAGTGCAAAGTGCTAAGTGCCACATGCAAACACGAGCAAAGTGCCATGTGCAAAGTGGCAAGTGCAAAGTGTGAAGTGCCACGTGCAAACACGTGCAAAGTGCCATGTGCAAAGTGCCATGTGCAAAGTGCCAAGTGCAAAGTGCGAAGTGCCACATGCAAACACGTGCAAAGTGCCATGTGCAAAGTGCCACGTGAAAACACGTGCAAAGTGCAAAGTGCAAAGACGTGCAAAGTGCAAACACGTGCAAAATGCAAAGTGCCACGTGCAAAGTGCCACACTTTGCACATGTTTGCACGTGTTTACACGTGGCACTTTGCACGTGTTTGCACTTTGCACATGTCACTTTGCACTTTGCACGTGTTTGCACGTGGCACTTTGCACTTGCCACTTTGCACGTGGCACTTTGTACTTTGCACATGTTAGCACGTGGCACTTTGCACGTGGCACTTTGCACGTGGCACTTTGCACTTGGCACTTTGCACGTGTTTGCACTTTGCATGTGGCACTTTGCACGTGTTTGCACTTTGCACGTGGCACTTTGCAAGTGTTGGCACTTTGCACATTGCACATTGGTCATCTGAGGCCCCATCCTTCCCACATCTGGACCCCAGGCGCCACGCTCTTCTTCACCACAATCTCCTTCTGCAGGCTGCAGCCGCTGCACATCCTTTCACTGTACACGCGCCACCGCTGTCCTTCGTCTGCATTTCCTGAAAACTGTTACCCTGTTACTATGTGACCTGACGCGCATGTTCACTGCACGTCATGCATGACCCTGGTGACTGCAGCTCGTGTACAGCAGAAGGATGTGCGGCGGCTGCAGCCTGCTGACAGAGACTGTGTGGAAGAGGAGCGCTGCAGCTGGGGCCCTGCTGATGTGTGAAGACCGGCTCCCTCAGAGGACCAGAGCATCATAGTGTACAGCGGCCAAATGACCCGAGATGGAGGAGGAGGAGCGCGACAGCAGGATCAGTAAATGCTTCCCTGCGCACTCCGCACCGTATATTCTGAATTGAAGATGCACTGATTTAGAAGACAGGTATGACAGAATCTCCATCTGTCAGAAATTCCCTGTATCCCAAAAAGGACACATCAGTGTGTGGAAGAGTACAGTCAAATGAAGGGCTCTTTTCAACTCTAGAAATGCAATTGCAATCACACTGCAATGCGATCGTGTTTCTTCCTATTTACCACCACAGCAATTCCGTGGCGATCAGAGTGTAATCCGTCAGGTGTGCAGCGCAATGGTGGTGCCTTTTGCATTTGTAATTTGGGCCCCCCAAAAAACAAAAATGAGCTGGAAATTGCTGAATCGTGGTTCCAAAGTACAATTGCTATGCGATTTTCCAGCACTCCTATACTGACTTGCACGGAAAATGTGGCAGGACGAGGATTGCGTTCAGGAGAAAATCACAACACAAACAAAACGCACTAATGGAAATGGTCGCCGTGATTTCCCTCAGTTTTAGCTGTACCTAGCATTATGCAATCCGCTAGCAATCAGCTTTTGCAGACTTGTGATGTAACACCAGTGAATTTCTATCTCAGTACACTTCCTCAACTTTGTTGTTTTCTTCTACATACCTGTCCCTTACAGCAAACTACCATAAACAAATTGCACCTATCATCTTAATGCAGATGTCTCAATTCTAAGCACAGATTTTATATCCTTTGCTTATGTTTTCCTTGGCACAGTTCCATCTTCATACTAGTAGGGTGACCCCTTGTGTTCATTATGTGAAAAACAAGTGAGATGAGGCCAAATACTAAACTTAAAACTTTCTTGAAAAATGTGATATGTTGAACTACACTACACTATGTGAAGATGCATGTGTGTGGACTAGTGTTGGGCGAACATCTAGATGTTCGGGTTCGGGCCGAACAGGCCGAACATGGCCGCGATGTTCGGGTGTTCGACCCGAACTCCGAACATAATGGAAGTCAATGGGGACCCGAACTTTTGTGCTTTGTAAAGCCTCCTTACATGCTACATACCCCAAATTTACAGGGTATGTGCACCTTGGGAGTGGGTACAAGAGGAAAAAAAATTTTGCAAAAAGAGCTTATAGTTTTTGAGAAAATCGATTTTAAAGTTTCAAAGGGAAAACTGTCTTTTAACCACTTGAGGACCTAGGGCTTTCTACCCCTTAAGGACCGGCCACTTTTTTTCCATTCAGACCACTGCAGCTTTCACGGTTTATTGCTCGCTCATACAACCTACCACCTAAATGAATTTTGGCTCCTTTTCTTGTCACTAATAAAGCTTTCTTTTGGTGCGATTTGATTGCTCCTGCGATTTTTACTTTTTATTATATTCAGCAAAAAAGACATGAATTTTGGCAAAAAAATGATTTTTTTAACTTTCTGTGCTGACAGTTTTCAAATAAAGTAAAATTTCTGTATACATGCAGCGCGAAAAATGTGGACAAACATGTTTTTGATTAAAAAAAAACCCATTCAGCGTATATTTATTGGTTTGGGTAAAAGTTATAGCGTTTACAAACTATGGTGCCAAAAGTGAATTTTCCCATTTTCAAGCATCTATGACTTTTCTGACCCCCTGTCATGTTTCATGAGGGGCTAGAATTCCAGGATAGTATAAATACCCCCCAAATGACCCCATTTTGGAAAGAAGACATCCCAAAGTATTCACTGAGAGGCATAGTGAGTTCATAGAAGATATTATTTTTTGTCACAAGTAAGCGGAAAATGACACTTTGTGACAAAAAAAAAAAAAAAAAAAAAGTTTCCATTTCTTCTAACTTGCGACAAAAAAAAATGAAATCTGCCACGGACTCACCATGCCCCTCTCTGAATACCTTGAAGGGTCTACTTTCCAAAATGGGGTCATTTGTGGGGTGTGTTTACTGTCCTGACATTTTGGGGGGTGCTAAATTGTAAGCACCCCTGTAAAGCCTAAAGGTGCTCATTGGACTTTGGGCCCCTTAGCGCAGTTAGGCTGCAAAAAAGTGCCACACATGTGGTATTGCCGTACTCAGGAGAAGTAGTATAATGTGTTTTGGGGTGTATTTTTACACATACCCATGCTGGGTGGGAGAAATATCTCTGTAAATGACAATGTTTTGATTTTTTTTACACACAATTGTCCATTTACAGAGTTATTTCTCCCACCCAGCATGGGTATGTGTAAAAATACACCCCAAAACACATTATACTACTTCTCCCGAGTACGGCGGTACCACATGTGTGGCACTTTTTTGCACCCCAAGTACGCTAAGGGGCCCAAAGTCCAATGAGTACCTTTAGGATTTCACAGGTCATTTTGCGGAATTTGATTTCCAGACTACTCCTCACGGTTTAGGGCCCCTAAAATGCCAGGGCAGTATAGGAACCCCACAAATGACCCCATTTTAGAAAGAAGACACCCCAAGGTATTCCGTTAGGAGTATGGTGAGTTCATAGAAGATTTTATTTTTTGTCACAAGTTAGTGGAAAATGACACTTTGTGAAAAAAACATTAAAAATCTATTTTCCGCTAACTTTCGACAAAAAATAAAATCTTCTATGAACTCACCATACTCCTAACGGAATACCTTGGGGTGTCTTCTTTCTAAAATGGGGTCATTTGTGGGGTTCCTATACTGCCCTGGCATTTTAGGGGCCCTAAGCCGTGAGGAGGAGTCTGGAAATCAAATTCCGCAAAATGACCTGTGAAATCCTAAAGGTGCTCATTGGACTTTGGGCCCTTTAGTGCAGTTAGGGTGCAAAAAAGTGCCACACATGTGGTATCGCCGTACTCGGGAGAAGTAGTACAATGTGTTTTGGGGTGTATTTTTACACATACCCATGCTGGGTGGGAGAAATACCTCTGTAAATGACAATCTTTTGATTTTTTTACACACAATTGTCCATTTACAGAGATATTTCTCCCACCCAGCATGGGTATGTGTAAAAATTCACCCCAAAACACATTGTACTACTTCTCCCGAGTACGGCGATACCACATGTGTGGCACTTTTTTGCACCCTAACTGCGCTAAAGGGCCCAAAGTCCAATGAGCACCTTTAGGCTTTCACAGGTCATTTTGCGGAATTTGATTTCCAGACTACTCCTCACGGTTTAGGGCCCCTAAAATGCCAGGGCAGTATAGGAACCCCACAAATGACCCCATTTTAGAAAGAAGACACCCCAAGGTATTCCGTTAGGAGTATGGTGAGTTCATAGAAGATTTTTTTTTTTGTCACAAGTTAGTGGAAAATGACACTTTGTGAAAAAAACATTAAAAATCTATTTTCCGCTAACTTTCGACAAAAAATAAAATCTTCTATGAACTCACCATACTCCTAACGGAATACCTTGGGGTGTCTTCTTTCTAAAATGGGGTCATTTGTGGGGTTCCTATACTGCCCTGGCATTTTAGGGGCCCTAAGCCGTGAGGAGGAGTCTGGAAATCAAATTCCGCAAAATGACCTGTGAAATCCTAAAGGTGCTCATTGGACTTTGGGCCCTTTAGCGCAGTTAGGGTGCAAAAAAGTGCCACACATGTGGTATCGCCGTACTCGGGAGAAGTAGTACAATGTGTTTTGGGGTGTATTTTTACACATACCCATGCTGGGTGGGAGAAATACCTCTGTAAATGACAATCTTTTGATTTTTTTACACACAATTGTCCATTTACAGAGATATTTCTCCCACCCAGCATGGGTATGTGTAAAAATTCACCCCAAAACACATTGTACTACTTCTCCCGAGTACGGCGATACCACATGTGTGGCACTTTTTTGCACCCTAACTGCGCTAAAGGGCCCAAAGTCCAATGAGCACCTTTAGGCTTTCACAGGTCATTTTGCGGAATTTGATTTCCAGACTACTCCTCACGGTTTAGGGCCCCTAAAATGCCAGGGCAGTATAGGAACCCCACAAATGACCCCATTTTAGAAAGAAGACACCCCAAGGTATTCCGTTAGGAGTATGGTGAGTTCATAGAAGATTTTATTTTTTGTCACAAGTTAGTGGAAAATGACACTTTGTGAAAAAAACATTAAAAATCTATTTTCCGCTAACTTTCGACAAAAAATAAAATCTTCTATGAACTCACCATACTCCTAACGGAATACCTTGGGGTGTCTTCTTTCTAAAATGGGGTCATTTGTGGGGTTCCTATACTGCCCTGGCATTTTAGGGGCCCTATGCCGTGAGGAGGAGTCTGGAAATCAAATTCCGCAAAATGACCTGTGAAATCCTAAAGGTGCTCATTGGACTTTGGGCCCTTTAGCGCAGTTAGGGTGCAAAAAAGTGCCACACATGTGGTATCGCCGTACTCGGGAGAAGTAGTACAATGTGTTTTGGGGTGTATTTTTACACATACCCATGCTGGGTGGGAGAAATACCTATGTAAATGGACAATTGTGCGTAAAAAAATCAAAAGATTGTCATTTACAGAGGTATTTCTCCCACCCAGCATGGGTATGTGTAAAAATACACCCCAAAACACATTGTACTACTTCTCCCGAGTACGGCAATACCACGTGTGGCACTTTTTTGCACCCTAACTGCTCTAAGGGGCCCAGAGTCCAATGAGTACCTTTAGGCT
Source organism: Hyperolius riggenbachi (assembly GCF_040937935.1). Taxonomy (NCBI): domain Eukaryota; kingdom Metazoa; phylum Chordata; class Amphibia; order Anura; family Hyperoliidae; genus Hyperolius; species Hyperolius riggenbachi. The sequence goes on from NC_090649.1 coordinate 387,913,554, forward strand.
TTACAGGGGTGCTCACAATTTAGCACCCCGCCCACTTGCCAGGACAGTTAACAAACCCCACAAATGACCCCATTTTGGAAAGAATACACAACAAGGTATTCCATGAGGGTAATGGTGAGGTCATTGAAAATTTTATTTTTTGTCACAAGTTAACGGAAAATGACACTTTGTTAAAAAAAAATAAAAAAAAAAATTCTGCTAACTTGTGACAAAAATTAAAATCTTTTATGAACTCACTGTGCACCTCACATAATACTTTAGGGTGTCCTCTTTCCAAAATGGGGTCATTTGTGGAGTCTGTCCTGGCATTTTAGGGTCTCTGCAATCATTACATGTATGGCCAGTATTAGGAGTTTCTGCTATACTCCTTATATTGGGTATACAAGTAATGCACTCTGGGCTGAAAGGAAAAATGAACGGCAAACATACCTTGCTCCCCATCAATGGCAGATCTTCCTCCACATCAATGGCAGTGATAACCTCAGGAGAGAGACACCCCGTGCCACCCTGCACTCAGGGTGAGCCACCAACTTATGTGACTGGGCCTCAGAACTTTAGTATACAGCATTATGCCTGTAGGATACAGCAATATGCCTGCCAATAGAGATGACTCTGTGTGGCATTAAAGCATCATCATCGGCCCAAATCACATATAAACCGGGGGTGTCCACACTCAAGGGAAATTCAAACATGCCGTCTTATATCGCCAATCCAGGACAGATCAGCAATATCAAGCATGGAAACCGATCCTTCTTCCCACTTTTATGCTTACCCGTTTGGTCTTCAAGCTTACCTCTCCTCTCCCTGCGACAATGTGCAAAAGACCACTGAGTGTGTGCCTACTCCTGTGTCTGGAGTTCCCTAGGTTCTAATAGTGTACCTGCTCGTGGTACCTCTCAAAACACGGCCCTACGCATAGGCCAGGCTGGTCAGGACAGCGGGGACAATAAAAACTGGTGTCATTCCTTCTTCCAGTCCTGCTGCAGACACGACAACGTTTTCTTCGGATGCGTTGACCTGGGGCACACGGAATCTGATAGGCGTAATGCCTACCATGCAGTCGGCTAGTTGCATCTGGGGGGGGGGGCCTGGCACCTCCTGGATACAGGATGTCCAGAATGATCTGTTCCTGAAATTGGAGGAAAGATCCAGTTCTCCCAGCCTTACTGTAGAGAACAAAGCTGTTGTAAACTGCCAATTGAATCAGATAAAAAGACACTTTCTTATACCAGCGTCTTGTTTTCCGGGTAACTAAATAGGGCGCTAACCTCTGGTCATTGAAGTCCACCCCTCCCATGTTGACATTATATTCGTGGACGACAAGGGGCTTTTCAATGACCTTAGTTGCCCGTTGAATTTGGACAGTCGTGTCTGTGTGAATGGTGGACAGAAAGTAAACGTCCCTCTTGTCCTTCCATTTCACCGCGAGCAGGTCTTCAGTACGCAAGGCGGCCCTCTGCCCCCGTTGAAGTCTGGTGGTAACGAGCCGTTGGGGGAAGCCCTGGCGACTAGGCCGCGCAGTGCCACAGCATCGGATTCCTTCTAACTTTAAGTGCTGAAAGAGGGCCACACTTGTGTAATAATTGTCCACAAAAAGATGGTACCCCTTCCGGAACAAGGGTGACACCAAGTCCCACACAACCTTTCCACTGCTCCCCAGGTAGTCAGGGCATCCGACCGGCTCCAATTTTGAGTCTTTTCCCTCATAGACCCTAAAACGACATGTATAGCCTGTGGCCCTTTCACAGAGCTTATACAGTTTCACCCCATACCGGGCGCGCTTGCTTGGGATGTACTGTTTGATGCCAAGGCGCCCGGTAAAGCGTAAGAGGGACTCGTCTACGCAGATGTTCTGTTCAGGGATATAAGCATCTGCAAATGTTGAGGACAGGTGGTCTATGAGGGGCCGAATTTTGTGGAGCCGGTCATAAGCAGGGTCTCCCCTTTCAAGACAGGTTTCGTCGTCGTTGAAGTGCAGGAAGCGCAGGATGGACTCAAATCGTGTCCTGGACATGGCAGCAGGGTACAAGGGAACATGATGTACTGGGTTCGTAGACCAATACGACCGCAATACATTTTGTTTCATTAGTCCCAAGTGAAGGATAAGGGCCAAAAAAGATTTTAATGTCGGAAACTTGGACTGGTTTCCACCCGAAAGGCTGGGCATACATGCTCTCCGGGTGCTCGGTGATGAATTGTGTGGCTTTACGATTGGTCTCAACCACAATTAAGTCCAGGAGAACCTGGGTGATGAACAGCTGCAAAAAGTCTAGGGCCGTTCCTAGATGAGCTGTCGCCACCTGGACTCCAGACTGGGCGGTGAAAGGGGGCACTACGGGTGCGGCGGAATCAGGGGATTGCCAATCTGGTTGTGCCAGCACCTCTGGGAGTCTATGGGTACTACGGGCCCGTCTTCTTCTTGGTGGCTGCGACGGGGGTACTACTGCACTTGCCACCGTACCAGTTTCCACTTCCATGCTGACGCTCACCACTTCGTCAGGGTCTACGGAAGCACTGGCACTAAGTCCAGGAGATGCTGCGCTGCTGGTGCCTGCCTCACCAAGAAAACTATCAACAGCACTAGCACCACCCTGCTGCCCTTGAGGCGGATCCTGCGCCACCTGCGGTCTAACGACTTGGGGTCTGGTACGCCTGGCTGTAGCCGGGACCATAGCCTCGTCATCAGTATCGGTCAGGGAACCACTGCTTTCTACAGGTTCAAAATTGGACCCGGAAGATTCGACGGATGATTCTTCCCAAAAGAACTCATCCGACTGGTCCATATACCTGTATACCTCGTCATCGGAAAGCCCCCTTCTTGCCATTTTGGATTGCTAAATTTATGGGGTTTTCCTCCGAGACTACCCAGAAAAAAAGAGCACCTACCTAGCAAAAAGGGAGTATTTGAGAGGTATTGGGGTTGGTGGGAAGTGGGGTCTCAGAGGCAATCAAACAATCACGGGACAATCAAATACAATTACAGCACAATCGACTCCAATCACAGCCCAATCAAATCTGATGCACTCGGAAGGTGATGGGGGGAGGGTGGGATTGGGTGTGGCGGGAAGTGGGGTCTCAGGCAATCAAACAATCACGGGGCAATCGAAGCCGATCACGGGACAATCAAATACAATTACAGCACAATCGACTCCAATCACAGCACAAGCAAATCTGATGCACTCGGAAGGTGGTGGTTGGAGGTGGTGGGGGGAGGGTGGGGTTGGGTGTGGTGGGGGGGGGGGGGAGGGTGTGGTGGGAAGTGGGGTCTCAGGCAATCAAACAATCACGGGACAATCGAAGCAGATCACGGGACAATCAAATACAATCGCAGCCCAATCAAATACAAGCGCAGCACAATCGAATACAAGCGCAGCACAGTCAAAAACAATGCACTTGGACGGTGATTAGGGGGGGGGTCTGAGGGCGATTTGAGGGAGTGGGGGGTTGATCAGGAGCCTGCACGGGGCAAACTGAGTCCTGATCTGATGAGAGGCAGACACAGGGGGTTACTGATCGCAGATCAGTTAGTGATTGCTGGGGAGGACAGATGTAAACAAAGAGCAGGGGATGTAATCAGAAGGGGGGTATGAGGGCAATCGAGGGCCTGGGCAGGTGATCGGTTACCCCCGCGGGGCAGTTAGGGTCTGCTCTGATGGGTGGGGGTGCCAAGGGGTGATGGACAGGTGATAGACAGGTGATCAGAGGGGGATCAGAGGGGGATCAGAGGGTAAGGTAGCTGTATACAGATGTATACAGTATACAGGGGGGTAGTCTGGGATGGAGTCTGGGGGTGATCTAAAGGTAGGGGGGGGGGGATCAGGGGTGACTAGGAGGCAGTTAGGGACCTAACGCAGGGGATAGCGTTTAAAGTTAGTGATAGGTGGGGGGGTTGGGGTTTTTAAAGGGGTGCAAGGGTGCTGGCAGGGGTCTGCTGGGGTGATCAGGGGGGGTATGAGGCCTGGGGTGGGAGATCAGGGGGGCTGTAGGCAAAAAAAAACGTGTGTGCTGTATACTCACAAAGTGCTTCCTCCTCGCTAGTGGTCTCTGCAACAATGAGACCACGAGGCGAGGAGGAAGCACGTATAAGGCACTTTGTTTACTTAACAAAGTGCCTTATACATTCTGATTGGCCATTGTTACGGATTCCTCCGCTCGCCGGCTCTGCTAAGTGGCCGGCGAGCAGAGGCAAAATGCCAGGCTTCCGACTCCCGGCGGAGGATCGCGTCACGGATGACGCGATCGCTCCGCCCACGCCCATACAAGGACCGCCGCATTTTGTCTATACGGCGGTCCTTGCGGCGTCAGCTTCCCGGCCGCCATTTGTCTATACGGCGGTCGGGAAGTAGTTAAATGCGGGACATGTCTGTTTTCTTTGCACAGGTAACATGCTTTTTGTCGGCATGCAGTCATAAATGTAATACATATAAGAGGTTTCAGGAAAAGGGACCGGTAACGCTAACCCAGCAGCAGCACACGTGATGGAACAGGAGGAGGGTGGCGCAGGAGGAGAAGGCCACGCTTTGAGACACAACAACCCAGGCCTTGCATGAGGACAAGAAGCGTGCGGATAGCAATTTGCATTTTGTCGCCATGCAGTCATAAATGTAATACAGATGAGAGGTTCAATAAACAGGGACCGGAAACGCTAACCCATCACAGATGTTCATTGTTCATGTTACTTGGTTGGGGTCCGGGAGTGTTGCGTAGTCGTTTCCAATCCAGGATTTATTCATTTTAATTTGAGTCAGACGGTCTGCATTTTCTGTGGAGAGGCGGATACACCGCCGATCTGTGACGATGCCTCCGGCAGCACTGAAACAGCGTTCCGACATAACGCTGGCTGCCGGGCAAGCCAGCACCTCTATTGCGTACATTGCCAGTTTGTGCCAGGTGTCTAGCTTCGATACCCAATAGTTGAAGGGTGCAGATGGATTGTTCAACACAGCTACGCCATCTGACATGTAGTCCTTGACCATCTTCTCCAGGCGATCGGTGTTGGAGGTGGATCTGCACGCTTGCTGTTCTGTGTGCTGCTGCATGGGTGTCAGAAAATTTTCCCACTCCAAGGACACTGCCGATACCATTCCCTTTTGGGCACTAGCTGCGGCTTGTGTTGTTTGCTGCCCTCCTGGTCGTCCTGGGTTTGCGGAAGTCAGTCTGTCGGCGTACAACTGGCTAGAGGAGGGGGAGGATGTCAATCTCCTCTCTAAAGTCTCCACAAGGGCCTGCTGGTATTCTTCCATTTTGACCTGTCTGGCTCTTTCTTCAAGCAGTTTTGGAACATTGTGTTTGTACCATGGATCCAGAAGGGTATAAACCCAGTAATTGGTGTTGTCCAGAATGCGCACAATGCGTGGGTCGCGTTCAATGCAGTCCTAGGCCGAAGAGGTCATAGCCTAGGGTCACAAAACCTGTTTATTTGGGCAATTTCAATGGTGGCGAGTCTGACGTACATAAATCGCAGCAATGGCCGTTAGCAACGTCTGAATCTCACGAAATGTCTCATGCAGGTAGAAGACATATTGTTAGACTTGGGCTCCAAAGATGGGTTCCCTACATCTCTGCAAACCAGAGTTACAGGGCTCCAAATTTGGTAAAATCCCCCATAGGCTTTCATTGGGCCTCCTATTTACAGTTCCAAAATCTCACATCTTTTCAAAGGGCAATTACTCAGCAGTGGCAAATTTTCTAGCATTGTAGGGACCCTTAGGGGGAACATGACTGGTGAGTTTCGGGCCCCTAGGCCGAAGAGGTCATAGCCTAGGGTCACAAAAACCTGTTTATTTGGGCTATTTCAATGGTAGTGATGGTGACGTACATAAATCGCAGCAATGGCCGTTAGCAAAGTCTGAATCTCACGAAATGTCTCATGCAGGTAGAAGACATATTGTTAGACTTGGATTCCAAAGATGGGGTCCCTACATCTCTGCAAACCAGAGTTACAGGGGTCCAAAATTGGTAAAATCCCCCATAGGATTGCATTGCCTCCCTATTTCACTTTCCAAAATCTCACATCTTTTCAAAGGGCAATGGCTCAGCAGTACCAAATTTTCTAGCATTGTAGGGACCCTTAGGGGGAACATGACTGGTGAGTTTCGGGCCCCTAGGCCGAAGAGGTCATAGCCTAGGGTCACAAAAACCTGTTTATTTGGGCTATTTCAATGGTAGTGATGGTGACGTACATAAATCGCAGCAATGGCCGTTAGCAAAGTCTGAATCTCACGAAATATCTCATGCAGGTAGAAGACATATTGTTAGACTTGGATTTCAAAGATGGGGTCCCTACATCTCTGCAAACCAGAGTTACAGGGGTCCAAAATTGGTAAAATCCCCCATAGGATTGCATTGCCTCCCTATTTCACTTTCCAAAATCTCACATCTTTTCAAAGGGCAATTACTCAGCAGTGGCAAATTTTCTAGCATTGTAGGGACCCTTAGGGGGAACATTACTGGTGAGTTTCGGGCCCCTAGGCCAAAGAGGTCATAGCCTAGGGTCACAAAAACCTGTTTATTTGGGCTATTTCAATGGTAGTGATGGTGACGTACATAAATCGCAGCAATAGCCGTTAGCAAAGTCTGAATCTCACGAAATGTCTCATGCAGGTAGAAGACATATTGTTAGACTTGGATTCCAAAGATGGGGTCCCTACATCTCTGCAAACCAGAGTTACAGGGGTCCAAAATTGGTAAAATCCCCCATAGGATTGCATTGCCTCCCTATTTCACTTTCCAAAATCTCACATCTTTTCAAAGGGCAATGGCTCAGCAGTACCAAATTTTCTAGCATTGTAGGGACCCTTAGGGGGAACATGACTGGTGAGTTTCGGGCCCCTAGGCCGAAGAGGTCATAGCCTAGGGTCACAAAAACCTGTTTATTTGGGCTATTTCAATGGTAGTGATGGTGGCGTACATAAATCTCAGCAATGGCCATTAGCAAAGTCTGAATCTCACGAAATGTCTCATGCAGGTAGAAGACATATTGTTAGACTTGGATTCCAAAGATGGGGTCCCTACATCTCTGCAAACCAGAGTTACAGGGGTCCAAAATTGGTAAAATCCCCCATAGGATTTCATTGCCTCCCTATTTCACTTTCCAAAATCTCACATCTTTTCAAAGGGCAATGGCTCAGCAGTACCAAATTTTCTAGCATTGTAGGGACCCTTAAGCTGGCCCCTAACGGTCCAATTTCTAGCGAAAAATCGTTCGAGCGATCAGAAAATCTGATCGGACGAAAAATTGTTCACTACACCATCAACTAACCAATCATTGCTTCCTATCTATCATGACCACCAAGAAAATCCAAATTTTCGTTCGACGAAAATTCATTTGGGCGACATTTTTTTCACTCGTTCATCATCGATTGTGTCCACCAATGGAGATTATTTACAACCAATCCGATCAGAATTTTTGATCGCTCGAACGATTTTTCACTAGAAATTGGACCGTTAGTGGCCAGCCTTAGGGGGATCATGACTGGTGAGTTTTGCCACTGCTGAGCCATTGCCCTTTGAAATGGTGTGAGATTTTGGAACGGTAAATAGGAGGCCCAATGAAATCCTATGGGGGATTTTACCAATTTTGGACCCCTGTAACTCTGGTTTGCAGAGATATAGGGACCCCATCTTTGGAATCCAAGTCTAACAATATGTCTTCTACCTGCATGAGACATTTCGTGAGATTCAGACGTTGCTAAAGGCCATGGCTGCGATTTATGTACGCCACCATCACTACCATTGAAATAGCCCAAATAAACAGGTTTTTGTGACCCTAGGCTATGACCTCTTCGGCCTAGGGGCCCGAAACTCACCAGTCATGTTCCCCTAAGGGTCCCTACAATGCTAGAAAATTTGGTACTGCTGAGCCATTGCCCTTTGAAAAGATGTGAGATTTTGGAAAGTGAAATAGGGAGGCAATGCAATCCTATGGGGGATTTTACCAATTTTGGACCCCTGTAACTCTGGTTTGCAGAGATGTAGGGACCCCATCTTTGGAATCCAAGTCTAACAATATGTCTTCTACCTGCATGAGACATTTCGTGAGATTCAGACTTTGCTAACGGCCATTGCTGAGATTTATGTACGCCACCATCACTACCATTGAAATAACCCAAATAAACAGGTTTTTGTGACCCTAGGCTATGACCTCTTCGGCCTAGGGGCCCGAAACTCACCAGTCATGTTCCCCCTAAGGGTCCCTACAATGCTAGAAAATTTGGTACTGCTGAGCCATTGCCCTTTGAAAAGATGTGAGATTTTGGAAAGTGAAATAGGGAGGCAATGCAATCCTATGGGGGATTTTACCAATTTTGGACCCCTGTAACTCTGGTTTGCAGAGATGTAGGGACCCCATCTTTGGAATCCAAGTCTAACAATATGTCTTCTACCTGCATGAGACATTTCGTGAGATTCAGACTTTGCTAACGGCCATTGCTGCGATTTATGTACGTCACCATCACTACCATTGAAATAGCCCAAATAAACAGGTTTTTGTGACCCTAGGCTATGACCTCTTCGGCCTAGGGGCCCGAAACTCACCAGTCATGTTCCCCCTAAGGGTCCCTACAATGCTAGAAAATTTGGTACTGCTGAGCCATTGCCCTTTGAAAAGATGTGAGATTTTGGAAAGTGAAATAGGGAGGCAATGCAATCCTATGGGGGATTTTACCAATTTTGGACCCCTGTAACTCTGGTTTGCAGAGATGTAGGGACCCCATCTTTGGAATCCAAGTCTAACAATATGTCTTCTACCTGCATGAGACATTTCGTGAGATTCAGACTTTGCTAACGGCCATTGCTGCGATTTATGTACGTCACCATCACTACCATTGAAATAGCCCAAATAAACAGGTTTTTGTGACCCTAGGCTATGACCTCTTTGGCCTAGGGGCCCGAAACTCACCAGTAATGTTCCCCCTAAGGGTCCCTACAATGCTAGAAAATTTGCCACTGCTGAGTAATTGCCCTTTGAAAAGATGTGAGATTTTGGAACTGTAAATAGGAGGCCCAATGAAAGCCTATGGGGGATTTTACCAAATTTGGAGCCCTGTAACTCTGGTTTGCAGAGATGTAGGGAACCCATCTTTGGAGCCCAAGTCTAACAATATGTCTTCTACCTGCATGAGACATTTCGTGAGATTCAGACGTTGCTAACGGCCATTGCTGCGATTTATGTACGTCAGACTCGTCACCATTTAAATTGCCCAAATAAACAGGTTTTGTGACCCTAGGCTATGACCTCTTCGGCCTAGGACTGCATTGAACGCGACCCACGCATTGTGCGCATTCTGGACAACACCAATTACTGGGTTTATACCCTTCTGGATCCACGGTACAAACACAATGTTCCAAAACTGCTTGAAGAAAGAGCCAGACAGGTCAAAATGGAAGAATACCAGCAGGCCCTTGTGGAGACTTTAGAGAGGAGATTGACATCCTCCCCCTCCTCTAGCCAGTTGTACGCCGACAGACTGACTTCCGCAAACCCAGGACGACCAGGAGGGCAGCAAACAACACAAGCCGCAGCTAGTGCACAAAAGGGAATGGTATCGGCAGTGTCCTTGGAGTGGGAAAATTTTCTGACACCCATGCAGCAGCACACAGAACAGCAAGCGTGCAGATCCACCTCCAACACCGATCGCCTGGAGAAGATGGTCAAGGACTACATGTCAGATGGCGTAGCTGTGTTGAACAATCCATCTGCACCCTTCAACTATTGGGTATCGAAGCTAGACACCTGGCACAAACTGGCAATGTACGCAATAGAGGTGCTGGCTTGCCCGGCAGCCAGCGTTATGTCGGAACGCTGTTTCAGTGCTGCCGGAGGCATCGTCATAGATCGGCGGCGTATCCGCCTCTCCACAGAAAATTCAGACCGTCTGACTCAAATTAAAATGAATCAATCCTGGATTGGAAACGACTACGCAACACTCCCGGACCCCAACCAAGTAACATGAACAATGAACATCTGTGATGGGTTAGCGTTTCCGGTCCCTGTTTATTGAACCTCTCATCTGTATTACATTTATGACTGCATGGCGACAAAATGCAAATTGCTATCCGCACGCTTCTTGTCCTCATGCAAGGCCTGGGTTGTTGTGTCTCAAAGCGTGGCCTTCTCCTCCTGCACCACCCTCCTCCTGTTCCATCACGTGTGCTGCTGCTGGGTTAGCGTTACCGGTCCCTTTTCCTGGAACCTCCTATATGTATTGCATTTATGACTGCATGCTGACAAAAAGCATGTTACCTGTGCAAAGAAAACAGACATTTCCCGCATTTAAAAGACAGTTTTCCCTTTGAAACTTTAAAATCGATTTTCTCAAAAACTATAAGCTCTTTTTGCTAAATTTTTTTTCCTCTTGTACCCACTCCCAAGGTGCACATACCCTGTAAATTTGGGGTATGTAGCATATAAGGAGGCTTTACAAAGCACGAAAGTTCGGGTCCCCGTGACTTCCATTATGTTCGGAGTTCGGCCATGTTCGGCCCGAACCCGAACATCTAGATGTTCGCCCAACACTACACGTGACCCGTTCGGCCAATCACAGCGCTAGCCGAACGTTCGGGTAACGTTCGGCCATGCGCTCTTAGTTCGGCCATGTGGCCGAAAAGTTTGGCCGAACACCGTCAGGTGTTCGGCCGAACCCGAACATCACCCGAAGAGGGTGATGTTCTGCAGAACCCGAACAGTGGCGAACACTGTTCGCCCAACACTAGTGTGGACCAGATGGTGGAGTGCACAGTGACCATGTAGTAATGTCCCGTGCTCTGTCTAGTGACCAACCCTTGCTGGAAACACCAATAGTCATGTCCTAGTCAGCATCGGGATCTCTCTTGCAGAATATTCTTCTATTAAACCATCCAAAAATTCATTACTACCAGCTTTTTGAAAATAAGACATTTATTGAAGATAAATCAAAGTGGAACTAGAAAAAAAAATGACTTTGTGTTCGTTCTTTTTTTTTAATACAGAGGAAGTTGTCAGTAATTAAAGTTATGTATCTGCTTTCATTATCAAAGTTATGCAGAGTACCCAGATAGCTCCCGCTGACCCAGAAACATTTGGATATTATAAGGCCTCTTTGCCAAGAAAGGCTGAACTGCTTGTATGTCAAGCAGTTCAGCCACCCAGCTGTCAGCCACAAGCCCCATTCGGCTGCAATTACATACCATTCGGTAACACCACGTGTGTCATGTGTGTGGCATTACCTGGCAGTGAAAACCATCTCATCCTGCATTTCAGCCATGGCAACCGCCATGCTCAGATGCAGCTACATAGGGGAGCGCCTGTCCACCTCCTGCGCTAAGCGCTAGGCTAGCAAGTACCTAGCTGGTGGTTGGGAGCAGTTTGTGATGCCAGCCACCGAACCCATCTGTTGCCATTCAGGTCTCATCAACTAGGGGCTTCTGTAGGCGACTGCACTGTGAGCAAAGTAAATGTCTAGGATTGGATGATGTGCCCATACATGACGTCCTATTGCTGATGTGCGCACAGCAATGTATATGTGTGAACGAGTCTTTTCCTAGAAGCTATTGATTTGCCTTTACAGTTCTATCACAGGTGGATACATCTTCACTGTGGGCAAGGAGCATCTCTGCTGAATGTTTGTATGTTGTGTGTTCACTGTTCTGAAGTGATCAGAAAGAACACGTGGTCTCACAGAGTGCACTAGGAGGATAAGACTGCATGACCTCATAGTCCAGGCAAATCATTGCAGATAGGTTGAGGTTACATACCAATAAACATTAATATTTACTGTACATTCAGGAAGTGCTTCTGATGCTGAAACCAGGATATTTAATGTAAAATTTGGTGTCCTGAATAATGCATTACTCTCTATTTTAAGTTGTTATGGTGCCTCTTTAACCACTCTACATAGTGTATCTACACCCCTGTGGACTTCACTTACTAACCAGGGGCATAGATACACATATCTGTGACAAATAATTCTTAGCAAAATGTACTACCCAAAGAAAGTTCAATTTGTGGCAAAAAAAAACCCCTCCAATGTATATATTATTTATCTGAACTCAATAGATGTACAGAGGCGCCAAAAGAGTAAAAAGGCATAAAATGGTTAAAATATTTTGGTGGCGGTGGTGGACCGGCCACTCAAAAAAGGACTTGAAACTGTCGCTTGAAGTACAAACAGTTTATTCACATACTCCTCGAACAATTTTGCAACGCGTTTCACGGGCAAGGTCCCGCTTCATCAGGCATTCAAACACGGGAGTAATACACTAAAAATGACAGAGGTATACATATATCAGAACGCTAAAAGGTTGTTCAAATGAAATAAAAACATACTGCTGTAATCTACTAAAAATGACAAGATATATAAATACCAAAACGCTATAATATTTTTCAAGTGAAAAATGACATACTGCTATACAGTGTAAACCATAGCAAGTGTGTGAACACAAACTTATAAAAGTACAAAAGTACAAAATTGGAGTTAGAACACAAGATGAACAAGGATAATGTGGCAACCAATGATGATCTCGTTGTATATATTGGACAGTTATTAGACAAACAGGAGGGCTCTTATAAATTGATGGGGATATGAACTGTAATGCTATGGTGGTCTTTGTACACAAAGGTAGATATGTAATGACATTAACCGGTAGGGGTGGATAGCAATGTGCGGAAGGAATTGCTACATATAAACAGTATTATGGGGGGTGGCAATGGTAGGAGGAATGGATCCCATAGTATGGGGCACAGGGGTACAAAAAAAGTGTTGCGGAGGAGATATACAGTGAAATTGAAAACGAGTAGCACTTACCTAGCGTAGGTCCGTTATATGTTTGGCACCTCTGTGCGGAGGTGTCGGCGTGGGGCTACTAAATAGTTGTGCGAGGAGCAGTGTGTGGGCGGGCTGGTGGAAAGGGGCGTGTGATGGGCGGTGATGGGAAGGAGAGAGTAAAACGTAATTGAAGGATGGGTGGACAGGAGTGATGTGTGTCCAATGCTATCCGTGGGGGGCGGGGACATGGGGAATGGACAGTGGTTGCAGCGAATGAAAGGCTGCGTAGGATGAGGCGGCAAGAGGGAATAGGAAGGCGGGCTAATCCGTGTTGCGCCGTCCCGAGGAACGGCGCATGCGTGGGATGCGTGTGCGTAATCTCGTGGGTGAACCGAGTGTGGCGTGTTTTCGTCATAACGCGCATGCGTGGATGCGGGCCGCGTGTTTCGTCGGCCATATTGGTTGAGGGAACAACCCTTATAGTTATACAAGTGTAGGGGAGTAAATGCTATAGCGAAAAAGTTCTGGGCACACCTCCTAGGAGGCTCAAGGCTCCCGGAAGGTGTAAAATGAAAGGATATATGAGAAAGAGGGGATAAACGGAAAAAACCCCATGTGACGGGCTGGAAATCAGGGAATATACATTCATTCGTGGGCTACTGCCCTCAGGTGGTCAATCAGCAGAAGACATTTAAACAAAAAAGCAAAAAAGCACGATTGTCAAAACTAGCTGTAATCATTAGAAGGCATTTGCTATCACATTACTACAAAAGTTTATAAAGACTCTGTTAGACATACAGAATAGAAATAAAATGTATATGTTGCTGGTGTACATGTAGCACATGATAATAACATCATAATATAATAATGAAGGAGTGAATATTAGAGAACACTAAAAGAGATCACGCATTTTTTGTAAACACATATTATTTTAAAAAACATATGTAGACATATATAAATGTTACTGTAAAAACGTTAAAATCCGTATAAAAAGAGCGAACAGATTAAAAAGAGAATATTGCTGTAGATGAATGGATTAGTGAATTTTTTCCAGGATCTCATTTAGACCGTCTGGAACTAAAGTTTTGAGGATTTGAATCCAATACATCTCACGTTTTTTGAGGGAGTCAAAGGAGTCTGGACAGTTGTGCGGAATGGATTCAATGAATGTGATGCGAAACAGTGCCGGATTGCTGTCGTGGTGGGTGGAGAAGTGACGTGATACGCTGTGTAAGGGAAATTTGTTCAGGATATTTCTTTTGTGTTGTCCCACCCTGCTTCTCGCCAGCTGTGTGGTTCTACCCACATATTGCAGCTGGCATGGACATGAAATGACATATATGATGTAATTGGATTCGCAGTTGATGAAATTTTTAATTTGGTATTCTATGTTGGTAACCGAGGAAGAAAAACTGGAGGATACTTGAACAAACTGACATGCTAGGCATCTTTTTTGGTTGCATGGTGCACAGCCTATTGTGCGGGTTGCGGGGGAAATCGTGTTGCTGGTACGTTTTTGACGTAATTTGCTTGGGGCCAAAATGCTACGGAGGTTGGGTGCGCGTCTGTAGGTGATGTCAGGTTTGGTGGGTATAATGGATCTAAGATGGGGGTCCTGCAGGAGGATCTCCCATCATTTTACACCTTCCGGGAGCCTTGAGCCTCCTAGGAGGTGTGCCCAGAACTTTTTCGCTATAGCATTTACTCCCCTACACTTGTATAACTATAAGGGTTGTTCCCTCAACCAATATGGCCGACGAAACACGCGGCCCGCATCCACGCATGCGCGTTATGACGAAAACACGCCACACTCGGTTCACCCACGAGATTACGCACACGCATCCCACGCATGCGCCGTTCCTCGGGACGGCGCAACACGGATTAGCCCGCCTTCCTATTCCCTCTTGCCGCCTCATCCTACGCAGCCTTTCATTCGCTGCAACCACTGTCCATTCCCCATGTCCCCGCCCCCCACGGATAGCATTGGACACACATCACTCCTGTCCACCCATCCTTCAATTACGTTTTACTCTCTCCTTCCCATCACCGCCCATCACACGCCCCTTTCCACCAGCCCGCCCACACACTGCTCCTCGCACAACTATTTAGTAGCCCCACGCCGACACCTCCGCACAGAGGTGCCAAACATATAACGGACCTACGCTAGGTAAGTGCTACTCGTTTTCAATTTCACTGTATATCTCCTCCGCAACACTTTTTTTGTACCCCTGTGCCCCATACTATGGGATCCATTCCTCCTACCATTGCCACCCCCCATAATACTGTTTATATGTAGCAATTCCTTCCGCACATTGCTATCCACCCCTACCGGTTAATGTCATTACATATCTACCTTTGTGTACAAAGACCACCATAGCATTACAGTTCATATCCCCATCAATTTATAAGAGCCCTCCTGTTTGTCTAATAACTGTCCAATATATACAACGAGATCATCATTGGTTGCCACATTATCCTTGTTCATCTTGTGTTCTAACTCCAATTTTGTACTTTTGTACTTTTATAAGTTTGTGTTCACACACTTGCTATGTTTTACACTGTATAGCAGTATGTCATTTTTCACTTGAAAAATATTATAGCGTTTTGGTATTTATATACCTTGTCATTTTTAGTAGATTACAGCAGTATGTTTTTATTTCATTTGAACAACCTTTTAGCGTTCTGATATATGTATACCTCTGTCATTTTTAGTGTATTACTCCCGTGTTTGAATGCCTGATGAAGCGGGACCTTGCCCGTGAAACGCGTTGCAAAATTGTTCGAGGAGTATGTGAATAAACTGTTTGTACTTCAAGCGACAGTTTCAAGTCCTTTTTTGAGTGGCCGGTCCACCACCGCCACCAAAATATTTTAACCATTTTATGCCTTTTTACTCTTTTGGCGCCTCTGTACATCTATTGAGTCAAGATTCTCCACCCTTGGTGGAAGGGTGACCAAAACCCTTTTTTTCTTCTTCAGAGAGCGACATCTTAATCCTGAGTGGGGACAGGTCTAATCTCCCCACCTGCCTATACAGTGGTTACCTGAGCGGTAACCCATGTTTGTGAGTATAATACTTACCCACCATATTTCTCCCC
Source organism: Hyperolius riggenbachi (assembly GCF_040937935.1). Taxonomy (NCBI): domain Eukaryota; kingdom Metazoa; phylum Chordata; class Amphibia; order Anura; family Hyperoliidae; genus Hyperolius; species Hyperolius riggenbachi. The sequence goes on from NC_090649.1 coordinate 387,929,395, forward strand.
CGTCTAATCTAATACATACTACACTATATTGGTGTAACGATTGTGGAATCGTCTCCGTGGTCAGCGCACCAGACGTGCGCTGACGCGGCGGATTTCCTCCACAAGCGTATTATTGCGGACACCCAGGCTAGGTGCTATGCACCCGCAGAGGGCAATTCCCACAGGCAGATGGCGCTGTGGAGTGCAGGCGAACACAGCCGCTGCACAGCCACAGATGCCAAATGGGAATTGTACAGATCCGGGACAAGGTACAATCAGGCAGGGCTGGATAGCCCACAGGGAACAGAGCAAAAGGACAGAACCAATGTGTGCCCACCAAATTAGTCGCCACCCAGCGACGGCGAACACACAACGGCGGAAACGAAGTAGGAAACGCAATCGCAAGAATGGCGATTGCCAATAGCGACACAAGACTGAGCAGGACAGAGCACAAGGGTAGCAAAGGCACAGCAAATCATACAAAGAGAAAGATAAAGAAAATAACAAATGCTAGCTGAACGCGAACACCGCACTCATTCGCAACAGTGCACGCGTTCGTGCGCGGTCTCCGCGTGTTACGCACAACAGAGACAAGCACGCCTAACTAACCAAAGACAGACAAACACGAAACAGAGAACGCAAGCGCTTGCTTAACGGTTACCTCACCGAGCCTACAGCAAGCGTTTCGAATCAGACAAGACAGACACACGAAAACAGGGACAAGCGAGAGATAGGATCCACAGCACTAGCGAAAAGTGGCTAGCGCGATCCAGGTACAGAGTAGCAGAACAGAAGGATCCCCAGCGCTAGCGAAAAGTGGCTAGCGCGATCCCAGAAGACAGAACAGAAGGATCCCCAGCGCTAGCGAAAAGTAGCTAGCGCGATCCCAGAAGACAGAACAGAAGGATCCCCAGCGCTAGCGAAAAGTAGCTAGCACGATCCCAGAAGACAGAACAGAAGGATCCCCAGCGCTAGCGAAAAGTAGCTAGCACGATCCCAGAAGACAGAACAGAAGGATCCCCAGCGCTAGCGAAAAGTAGCTAGCACGATCCCAGGAGACAGAACAGAAGGATCCCCAGCGCTAGCGAAAAGTGGCTAGCGCGATCCCAGAAGACAGAACAGATGAGGTAGGCAGAAACAACCGCTGTTCCAACCTACACTCCAGACTCAATCAGAAGGATCCACAGCCGCTAACGCTAGGGCTTGTGCGATCCAAACACAAGACAGACGGACAGGCAAAACAGATAATGCAATCCTATTCCTAACTGCACTAGGGAACTGCCTAGTGCATCCCCACGAATTACACTAAGATAACTTCAACAAACGAGAATGGCTGACACTCCAGCAGTGTCCATCAGGAACAGACCATGGAAGGGAAATGTCCAGCCAAGCATTCTGGGAGCAGAATGCTTTTATAGTGCTAGTCATCAAAAGAAGGCAGGTAACGGATTTGCATGACTAATGTATGCAAATTCCTCAGCAACACAAGCTGCAGAACTGACAGAAAGTCTCTCTTAAAGAGACCTGCAGAATGCAGACGTGAACAGTGGTCAAAACGCTGCCTGTCTGCACAGGCAGCTGAGCAGATTCTCACAATTGGGCTCTCGGTTTTCTCCTTCTTACATATTATTTATCTGTGATAAGTAGCGATAAAGTTATTGGTGAATGAATGGGAGGAGCGTAAAACGTGGAAATTGCTCTGGTTTTTAAGGGAAAAAACCTGTGGTGGGGAAGTGGTTAAGTTATTAATTTTAAGACTAAGTGGGAGGTAGGGGCTACATATGAATATACAGCAATATATAGCTACAGGAAGTGTTTCTGATGCTAAATCCAGGATATATAACCTAAAAGTGGGTATCCTGAAATACTTACTGTATTCTACTATATGTTGTTATGGTTCTTCTTTAACATGCAAGGTTTATGCTGGTTTTAAGATAAAAGAAAATTGTCATTAAAAACGTTTTATGTTCAGGGATGTTTTATGTACTGAGCTAGCTGCAGGGGTTTGGATAGAATAACAAAATGGATGACGTCTAAGTAGCTCAGAGTGATCTATAAAACAACTTTCCCCAGGCTCAGGCAGTTTTATGTACTGTTAAGTGCCAGGTGGGCAGAGCCAGAGAGCCTCTTGAAGCTACTTTAACAAATATAATGGGTCCATCACACATTGTACTATCCCGAGCATAAAATCATACAGTGTGAGGTTTCACTATGGCCATTCTGAACACAAATGTGATTTTTCTGATGGTGGCAGGTTGATCGGAGATTGTCATTTCCACCCTATCAGTAAACTGAGTGCAGTCATGAAAGGTAGATTAAAACGTTTTATCCGTTTTCTCCACTCTGTAATGGTACAAGATCGGACAGCATGGAGAGAGCTAACCCATAGAATTGCCAAGAGTCAGATGCGACTGAATGTATAACATCATCATCATCATCACCAAGTTCACCCGTCTCTCCTTTTGGCACAATAAATGTTTACCAGGGGTGGAGTTAATGGTACCCCACACTGGCCACAAAGCATGCTTAATGAAGTTGATCCCCTCCATGTTACCTCCCCGGCCCCACACTGTGTTCCTCTGGGTCTGGGCATGTTAATTATATCAGCATTTGTATAGATTGATAACGAATATGTTAAAAGCAGCAGCATATGTTTCTACCCTAGGTTTATACTCCAATCAAACAAGTTATCTGGTTTCTCAAGGAAAAAGTAAGTGCCTTGGATTATATTCAGATCGATTTTTGAGTATATACAGTACAGGTATTTTGCTAGAGGAAACCTATAGTCAGAGGAATACAAAGGCTGTCATGTAAATTTTTGTTTAAAGTACAACTAAACCCAAAACTGAACAAGGAAAATCAGAGCATCATGCCTCCAAACTACCCCCCCCCCCATTTGAAAAATGCAGTTCAAAAATAATACTTAAAATTTACACTTGACAACATAGTTACATAGTTACATAGTTATTTTGGTTGAAAAAAGACATACGTCCATCGAGTTCAACCAGTATAAAGTACAACACCAGCCTGCTCCCTCACATATCCCTGTTGATCCAGAGGAAGGCGAAAAAACCCTTACAAGGCATGGTCCAATTAGCCCCTAAAGGGAAAAATTCCTTCCCGACTCCAGATGGCAATCAGATAAAATCCCTGGATCAACATCATTAGGCATTACCTAGTAATTGTAGCCATGGATGTCTTTCAACGCAAGGAAAGCATCTAAGCCCCCTTTAAATGCAGGTATAGAGTTTGCCATAACGACTTCCTGTGGCAATGCATTCCACATCTTACAGACAACATGATTGCTTTGAAAATATGACTTGATCACTCCTGGGTTTAGCTGGGCTTAAAACTTGGCAGTTGCCTTTCTGTTGTGCTCATCTTCTGACTTCAGTACCTTCCGACACACACCTGCCAAAGATATGCAGCCAACTAGTTTACATACCTGTTATGGATCGTTGATTTTAAAGGACTGACCTAACAGCCAAATGGCATTTTTAAAGGCAATAAAGTTGACGTCTTCCATATTCCTCTCTAAACAGGTTTCCTTTAAATATCAGTTTCCACTTCAAAGAGAATTATGTCAGCTCACACCTCAGCTATGTTGCTGCTGGTCATCCACAACCACCATAGTGCTATTTAGGCATATTAAACCATGCTCAGTATCAGTTTCAAGAAAAGGTTTCCCGGTAGTGTACATATGGACTATGTAAAAATTCCTTTTATTTCAATGTTCTTTAAAAACAATTCCAGACATCAAACCAACATTAAATGACTCACAGATTGGCACTGAATGGCAACATCATGTGTATAGCAAAACGATGTAGCTGAACATCAATACTTAGGAGTATAAACCAAGACTTTGCTAATGTGTTCAACTCCATTTCCTAAAGAGTTGAGACACTGTGTAAAATGTAAGTAAAAACAAAATGCAATAGTTTGCAAATCACTTAACTCTAGATTTTGTGGAAAATGTTACAGACAACATATAAAATGTTAGAACTGATAAATGTTATAATTTTATGAAAATATATGCTCATATTTAATTTGGCCCCAGACACAGGATTTAGAATAGGCAGCTAAAGAATGTGTTATGCTAAAAACAAAACCCAGTGGAACATTTCACACCTAATAAGGTTAATTGGCAACAAGTCAGTAGCATGACTGGGTATCAAAAGTACGGTACTTCCTAAGGCTCGATCTCTGTTAGAAATAAAGATGAGTAGTAGTACACCTCTCTGTGAAACACTGGGTATGCAAATACTGCACCAATTTAACACATTCCTCTACATGATATTGCAAAAGATTTTATAATTTCAGCATTTACTGTATATAATATCATTAAAAGATTCAGAGCATCTGGAGAAAACTCTGTGCACACAGAACAAGGATGAAAGGCTGTGTATGTGGACCTTAAAGGACAACTGAAGCAAGCGGGCTATGGAGGATGCCTTATTTTTTTATTTTTTTTTAAACAATACCATTTGCCTGGCTATCCTGCTGATCTGTTTGGCTGCAGTACTGTCTGAATACTGAATAACACCAGAAACAAGCAGGTAGCTAATCTGGTCAGATCTGACAATAATGTCAGAAACACCTGATCTGCTGCATGCTTGTTCAGGGTGTATGGCTAAAAGTATTAGAGGCAGAGGATCAGCATGGCTGCCAGGCAACTGGTATTGCTTAAAAGGAAATAAATATGGCAGCCTCTGCAGCCCTCTTGCTACAGTTGTCCTTTAAAGTGGACCTGAACTCTTGCACGGGTCAGAAGGAAAACATGGAGAAATGCACCCCGTAGGTATTTAGAGAGTTTAGCCTGTCTAATTCCCCCTGATTTGTGTCTAATCACAGGTTGTAGTTGGATCTCTCCCCTGTGTCAGGTGACTGTCACAGCAGATAAGGTAGATAAGCTCATTTGAAAACACAGAATGTTAACAATATGTTTGATTCCATGAAAGCAGGAAGTAGAAACACTGGAGATTTATTGTAGGATTTGTATCAACTGTAACAAAGAAATGTTTTTCTTTAAAGGCTGTTATGCTGTTGTGTATCTTTTAGAGCAGAGTTAAGGTCCGCTTTAAAGGATACACGAGCTAAAAAGGGACAGAAATGCTTTACTCACCTAGGACTTCTTCCAGCCCCTAGAAGTCTATCCGTCCTGCGCTGAATTTCTGCCGTGCTGCTGCTGCCCCCTCCGTAAGATTTCGATCTGTGGCTGGGACGTGGTCCTCTGCACATGTGGGTTGCGATCTTATGGAGGTGATAGCAGCAACTTCAAGCACGGCAGAACTTCAGTGTGGGACGGATAGACTTCTAGGGGCTGTAAGAAGACCCAAATGAGTAGAGCCTTTCTGTCCATTTTTAGCTCATGTATCCTTTAAGGTAATACTGCACTAGAAACAGAAACAGACATAATTCTATGGAGGAAATCAACTTTTACAGTTTATTGCTACATCCACAAACACAAAATTAAAACTATATTATGCAACAAAGAAATCATATGTAAAGGTGATGCAGAAGCTCAAGTGGCTTTTCTGAGCCCAAGCTCAGAGGCAAAGTATAAACATTTTCTGGGATCTGATGAAGAAGATGTTAAATTCTTTTTGATTCTCCTGGATGTCACATTCTCCAGTCTACAGAGAAGAAAGACCCTCTGACTTGTTATCAGCATTCGTGTTAGTGACTGAATTCAGGACATCATTTCAAGTTCACCCAAACACCACACTTCAGCACCATTCAGCACTAAACCTGTGGACAGAGTCAAGGGGCGTTTACTTACTTGCGCTTCACAGTGTGTTTCATGTGATTTCGATACTTCCTCCCTCCAAAGCTGAAGAAGGAAGTATAGGAGGTTACCGAATGGTGCTGAAGTTTGGTGTTCTGGTGAATACGGAATGATGTTCAAAATTCAAATACTAACACTAATCAGCAAAAAAGCCAGAATCTGATGGTATGGGGGTGCATTGGTGCACATGACATGGGTAACTTGTACATCTTAGGATGCATCATTAAATGACTCATGACTCAGACCTGCACGTAAGCAAGCATCTCCATGAAACAGTTGTTGTGCCCTGTCTGCTTGCACCCAATTTTCATCAGAATGTCTCCCACCGTTACAACATCCTTTGTTATTTGCCGTATGTGGCCTGTTTTGCAACAATAAAGCACTTTGAATTACGCACTCTGCCCGGATCCTATCTTTATTGAATTTTTAAATGAGCTTGATAAATTTATCTGAGAAAGAGGGGTACCTAGGAGGAAGTTGTATAATGTTATCCGCAATAAAACTAAACAGAAGCAGTTAGGGCTCAGCCACACTATAAGCGCTTTTCTGAGCGCTTGTGATTAATTATAAAAATCGCTGCATACGCGACTGCGGCAATTTTTACACAATTTTTACTGCGATTTTAATGAAAATGAATAGGAACGATTTTTAAAAAGTGCTTATCAATCCCAAGCACTCAGAAAAGTGCTTATAGTGTGGCTAAGGGTACATTGAGCCCACTTTACCCCCCCCCCCCTTTCCAGCAGAGCAGAGGCTGAGCGCAGTAAAATCGAGCAGGCTGCAGCATCAGACTGCTTGACTCACCACCAAAGATGCAGTCAGGGGTACACCCGTCCAGCCGCAGTCACTCCAGCTTTCACCTCCGGCGACCACAGGGCGCCTCTTCTCTCCTCAAAGGCATGGACGTATTGATGTGACATCCATGCCTGCACCACTGTGGCTGGCTGTGTGTGATGCAGCACCAGGAAGCAAACCATGGAAACCAGGATGTCGGGACTTATGCAATGTATGGTCCCAGCCTCCCTCCCCTGCCTGTTTCTGACTGCTGCCTCTGCTGTACCAACACCGTCCACACCACACCATGGCTTGGCACTACAGATCAAACACAGAGACACACAGGCCAGAACATCCAGCGCCCGCCGTGGTCGTACATTTTTAAACTGGCCTGGCAATGTGAAAGTGAGATGCTTGGCTTGGGGGCCCCAATGGACTCCCCGTTGCCTTACTTTTAATGTAATGCTGGCACTGCCAATTCCGCCAAGTATGGTGTCTGCCCCTCCATACCCTGCACCGTGGCATCTACTGCTGGTGAGAGAGAACTTCCAGCAACTGATACTGTCCCTTGCCATTTGCTTCAACTATGTTGTGAGCTGTTTGACTTGATCTGCCTTTTAAAATGAATAATAAACTACAACATTTATGATATAATTCTACCACCCACACACGGTTTATTAAAACAATAAAATGGATAGTAATTTCCTTTAAAATTGCCATTAAAGTGTGAAAGCTAAAGCACTTCAAAAGAGAAGTACACAATTACCACAATGACATGCACCCTGTAGTGTCTGCTGTGGGATGTTTTATTGCCGTTCAAAGTGCAGAACTTTCATCTCAGCTGCCAAAGTCAGGATGAAGGTGGGATTCAGGGACGAATCCATAACATCATCTTACACCTTAATATTAGTCTGTTCTTGAATTACTTTAAAACAAAGCATCAAGCTAATATCAAACACGATAATTTGTATTTTGTACCATGAAAGACCTAAATTAGTATTTGTTCATGGGAAGCTCAAGATTCATTTCAGGAAATGGTGAGAAGTAGTGTTGGTCTGAAGAAGAGGTAACAGCAGCAGTCAGCACAAGTGCCTGTAGGACTGAGTACATGTAGATTGAATGTCCTCTGGAGAGAAATCATTCACTAGATTACAATTTAAGCCTCTCACATATACTGAGAGGTTAGGCAATACTCAATGGGCTCAGGCCCGGATTTCTGGAAAGGCCACAGAGGCCTGGGCCTTGGGGGGATCAGGCCGAGGGGCACCTGGACATGAAAGAGGGGTTGCTACATATGAAAGAGAGGAGGGTGAAAATGTGGAGCAACACATGAAAAAGGAAAATGATGCTAAAGGGAGCTGTTTACAAAAGAAAGCGGCTGCTGTACATGGAATGGGAGGGTTGCTGCAACACAAGAAACGGGAATAACAACAAACTTGGCCTACCTACTTTTACACTCGCTTCATTGCTTCATAAATGTAATATGGCTGCACCTCCGCTATTGCCATTGCTTACCAAATATAATACCGCTGCACCCCTGCTATTGCCGATTGTGCCAAATCGAAGCGCCCTGGCACACCATAGCAGCAATTAACATTGTAGGCTATCCTAGTGCTGGGGAAGCCACCTGCAACCTTGACTAACAGTGAGTACTCTGTGTTGGATTGTCAATATTCATGTATCCAGCATAGAGGTTAAAGTATATAAGTAGGGAGACATTATACAGCTTTGTCATACTCCTTTCCTAATTGTGAACCACACACAGATATGGATTGGATAATTTTTCCAAACAAATACATGTTCAAATATAGATATGTGCTCCTCAGGTTGTATCATGGCATGTATCTTCAGCTTCCAAAACTAAGAAAGATCAGTTCCTCTTGTTGACACCTGCTGCCCGTGGTTTTGTCTTATTTGCTTTTTTCCTATAGAAATAGTGAGAGAAAGATTTTAGGTGCAAATTTGTGACAAACATTAAAGAGGAATTTTAACCAAGGATTGAACTCCATTCCAATCAGTAGCAGATATCCCCCTTTCACACAAGAAATCTTTACCTGCTCTTAAAAGGAGCATCAGGGAGGTCTGTATGGCTGATATTGTGGTGTAACCCCTCCCACAGTGTGATGTCACAACCATGGTCCTGACAGTTTGCTGTCTGTGAATCTTGTTGCATTGTGGGAAATAACAGCTTTTGGCAACTGCAACTCTGTGCATAGACCTCTCAGTAACTAACCATTCTGCACAGATCCCCTGGCAAAACTAAAGATGTCACCACCAGTGATACATTTCAGAATGTAAATCAGGGAGAGGAAATATTTTACAATGGGCAAACACTAACTAAATAATTTATAAGTGACTATTGAAAAAAAAAAAAAAGAGATGGTATATTGAAAACAACAAATTATTTCATAATAGATGTCCTTTAAATTTAATAATTGAACATTTGTGCAATACAGGTGAGATAGAAGACACTGATCAGCATTGTAGGTTTCTTTTTTACTTTTACATGAATTATCCTGATTTCAGCATCAGAAACACTTCCTATATCTATACATTGTCAGCACCTGCCAGCAGTAAAGATGTCAAAAATAGGGGAAGGGGAACCGGAAAGTGTGGTTTAAAGGTCAGGAGCAAACCCAGGATTTTCAAAAGGGGGATTCCTGAAAGGTCTCCCTCAGCCACCCACAATACAGTATAATAATATGGTAGGACATCATAACATAATGCAATTTCCCGTCCGACTGACAGGATCTGACAATTACCGTATTTCCTAAATGTCTGATCTGCTCCCGATCGACAACGCGATAGATCAGGAGCAGTTTGGATACAGATAATAATGAGGACAGCCACCACTGCTAATTAAGGGGAAAGTGAAGCATTCACACAGCAGGGCACAGGGCTGTGCTCATACCTGGCTCTGTTAAAGAGAAACCGTAACCAAGAATTGAACTTCATCCCAATCAGTAGCTGATACCCTCCTTCCCATGAGAATTCTTTTGCTTTTCACAAACAGATCATCAGGGTGCTCTGTATGGCTGATATTGGGGTGAGACCCCTCCCACATTGTGATATCAGGACCATGGTTCTGACATCAAAACTGTGGGAGCCTTGTTGCATTGTGGGAAATAACAGCTGTTTCCAACTGCCAAAAAAGCAAGCAGCATCTCCTTCCATCACCTGCCAGCAGTAAAAATGTCACCATGGGCCATATGCAATTCACTTTTCACCTGAGTTTTCTCCTAGGTGATATTTTTAAACTTGCATTTTAAGCCCCACAGAAGGCAAGAAAATGCTCAAAATAATTTTGTTAGTACTTTTCCCCAACGTTTTGGTACTTTTTTAGTTGAAAAGTACTGGAAAGTTATTTAAAATCAAAGATGAAAAATTATCTCCTAGGAGATAATGTGTTAAATTTCAGAATGTAAACCAGGGAGAGGAGAGATTTTACAATGGGCAAACACTGACTAAATCATTTATACATAATTATTGTAAAATTGAAGCACTTTTTTCATTACATTAATTTCACTAGAGTTCCTCTTTATGTTCCCCAGAGCACCTCCATGCTCTGTACACACGCTGCTGCTCCATCCGAAGTCAACTGTAGCAGGGAAAGAAAGGGGGCAGTGCTGTAAGCTGCAGGATGCCTGCAGATATTCTGGTGTCTCACCTTGTGGCTGTCCCCAGACACTGCACTGGCCCTGGTCTGAGGGGGGATTCTGGGCAGCTGTAATCCCCCCCCCCTGCATTTTGCCTATGAAGGTATAAAGTATTCAATTTTATTCAATATCAAATGTGCGAATGCACAAACAGAAAAATAAATGCCAATTTGCCAAGACTACCCATAAGTAAAAAAATATCAGTTAAAAACACATATTGAATACACACACATAGCACTAGCAAAATAGGCCATGCTGCGTATTAATCACTCAGTTCATGCTATGGAAAAGCCCATACGATAAGGGTAGTAATATATCAGCATAAACAAGTATGGCCCAGATGAGTTAGTGCTGATCTATATAAATAGGTGCTCAAATAAGATGGCAGTCCCAATCACAGACTTCCACAGTCTTAATAAATGGAGAGAGCATCACATGAACTATTGGCTTTATAATGTATAGCAGCAGGTAAGGAACCATGCATATGCAGATGGATCACAACGTTGTGAGAGGATTCAATTCAGTATATTTGAGTAAAATCCAGAGCAAAACATCCCCTAGTGTGGTTCAGAAAGCAATTGCATCCAGATAGAAAACATGTAGGAAACAGACCCAATCGCAGACTTTCCAACAGGATGCTTGTCAGGGCCGTTTCTTGCCCCGTTCAGCTGGTTCTGCTGAACGGGGCGCCGATCAGAGTGACAGATTGGGGGGCACCAGGCCGTCCCTGTGGCCGCCGCCGCTGCTCCCCCCCTCTCTTTCCCTCCCTCCTTCGTTCCTGGCGCCTTACTCAGACCTCGATCAGGCGGCGACCAATCATGCGGGCGCTAGGACCCAGCGCCCGCACTGATATGTGGAAGTGACATCACTTCCGCATATAGAGCGGGTGCGTCCGGCGCCCGCTAGTACTGGTCGGGTCGCCGCTGATCCTGAGGTCTGCAAGGTGAGGGGGGAGCGGCGGCGGCGGTGGTGGCGGCGGCTGGGGGGCTCCCTGTCACTCACTGCTCAAACGGGCTCCCTGTCACTCACTGCTCAAACGGGCTCCCTGTCACTCACTGCTTAAACGGGCTCCCTGTCACTCACTGCTCAAACGGGCTCCCTGTCACTCATTTCCTAAAGGGACTCCCTGTCACTCACTTCCTAAAGGGGCTCCCTGTCACTCACTTCCTAAAGGGGCTCCCTGTCACTCATTTCCTAAAGGGGCTCCCTGTCACTCACTTCCTAAAGGGGCTCCCTGTCACTCACTTCCTAAAGGGGCTCCCTGTCACTTACTTCCTAAAGGGGCTCCCTATCACTCACTTCCTAAAGGGACTCCCTGTCACTCACTTCCTAAAGGGACTCCCTGTCACTCACTTCCTAAAGGGACTCCCTATCACTCACTTCCTAAAGGGACTCCCTGTCATTCACTTCCTAAAGGGGCTCCCTGTCACTTCCTAAAGGGGCTCCCTGTCACTCACTGCCTAAAGGGGCTCCCTGTCACTCACTGCCTAAAGGGGCTCCCTGTCACTCACTGCCTAAAGGGGGTCCAGGCTGGTTACATGTACTGGGGACACTGACTGTTTGTCATTATGTGCATTTACTGGTGAAAATCTGCCTCTTATTATGTGCATTTACTGGTGAAAAGCGGTCTCTTATTATGTGCATTTACTGGTGAAAAGCGGTCTCTTATTATGTGCATTTACTGGTGAAAAGCTGTCTCTTATTATGTGCATTTACTGGTGAAAAGCTCTCTTATTATGTGCATTTACTGGTGAAAAGCGGTCTCCTATTATGTGCATTTACTGGTGAAAAGCGGTCTCTTATTATGTGCATTTACTGGTGAAAAGCGCTCTCTTATTATGTGCATTTACTGGTGAAAAGCGGTCTCTTATTATGTGCATTTACTGGTGAAAAGTGGTCTCTTATTATGTGCATTTACTGGTGAAAAGCGGTCTCTTATTATGTGCATTTACTGGTGAAAAGCGGTCTCTTATTACGTGCATTTACTGGTGAAAAGCGGTCTCTTATTACGTGCATTTACTGGTGAAACGCTGTCTCTTATTACGTGCATTTACTGGTGAAACGCTGTCTCTTATGTGCATTTAGTGGGGAAATTTTGTCAGTAAAAATAATCTTTTGTCAGTAAATTTTTAGGTATTTGTCAGTAAAAAATAACGTGAAAGGTTGGCAACACTGGCAGGCTGCGCGGCACAACGGGAAAGATACAGGCAGCCCACCTCACGCTTGGGCTTGGCGGGGGGAGGAGCCGACGTCAGCGAGCGAGAGTAGGGTGGCCGCAGGCAGGCATAAATACGCAGTGTGTGACTGCGTCGCACTCGCAGAGCCTCTCAACCTGAGTCAGTCCAGAGACTAGCAGACTGGCAGGCAGCCAAAGCCAGCCAGGAGCAAGCCCATGGAAGAGGGATAGGAATGGGGTATCACATGCATGCGTAAAGAGGTGGAAGGTGTGGGTGTGATTAGGCAGGACATGGGTGTGGTTATGTGGTTGGGCGCGGTTAATTTAACCACTCCCATAGGCGCCAGAGAAAATCTTGCACCCAGGTGCCAGGCACCCCAGGCTCACCCCTGTATGCAGCAGCAGTGTGCGGCGGAGCCCAGCCCCAGAAGGTGGAGTCTTTTTGGCCAGTTGGACTCGGGCTCCTCGCTGCCACTGCTGCTAGTGTGTGCCTTGGCCCTTGCTGCCACTGCCCGCTAGCACCTCCATGGTCCCCTGCCTGGACCCCCACCGATCCTGGCCCGGCGCCTTCTTCCAGTTCCACCTGCCATGAGACGGACCTCATGGTAAGTAGGCAATAAGGCAGGCAGTCTATGTACTGCACTGCCTCTCTCTTTCTGACGTGGCTGCTGGGGGAAGGGGAGGGGGGCGCTCTTTTTGCCCTGGGCTGGTGGTCAGAACCCACCATGGTGATGGTCTAACAGTGTGACTCCCTGGCTGGGGGTAGGAGGGCACTCTTTTTGCCCTGGGCTGGTGGTCAGAGTCTGACCACCAACCAGCCCAGGGCAAAAAGAGTACCCCCCCCCCATCCCCAGGCAGGTGGTCAGACCACCATACTGTGACTCCCTGGCTAGGGGGCGGAGGGGTCGCTCTTTTTTCCCTGGACTGGTGGTCAGACGCAGAGTATTTTTTGACTCTCGAACTGGGTGAAATTTAGCCTAGAAACTGCCCTGATGCTTGTACTGCATAATAGAGGCATTAGCAAATGCCAGCCGTGTTCAACAATACAGATTTAGTTACTGCACATGAAGCAAGCAAGAATGCGTTGTGAAATGCACACGCTTGCAAAACAACATTGAGGCTACTTACACAGCGTACGTTAAAAAAAGGGCGTCGGGAAAAAAGGGCGCAGGGTTTTAAACGATAAGCATGAATAACGTTTACAAAAAATTGTGCTATATTTCGTTTAAAAATAATGTTTTATAAAGTTATAAATCATTAAATAATGTGTATGAAATTGGCAATTGTAAAAACATTAATCTTCCCTGTTTAAAAAGTGAAATGTATAATAACATTTTATAAAAGATTAATAAGAATTTTACTAAAGCTATACTTAGCCCTACTCTCATACAGAACCCTCCCTGTACCTATCCCAAACCCCTAGACCCCCTGGTGGTGCCTAAACCTAAGTCCCCCCAGGTGGTGCCTAACCCTAAGACCCCCCAGGTGGTGCCTAACCCTAAGTCCCCCCTGGTGGTGCCTAACCCTAAGACCCCCCTGGTGGTGCCTAACCCTAAGACCCCCCTGGTGGTGCCTAAACCTTAGACCCCCCCTGTGATAAGCATTAATAACGTTTGAAAAAATATTGTGCTGTTTTTCGTTTAAAAATAATGTTTAAAAAAAGATTGTACTGTTTTTCATTTAAAAATAATGTTTAAAAAATTATAAATCATTAAATAATGTGTAATTATGAGAAGCAGTTATAAAACAGTAAAAGTCTCTGGGCGCCGCTTGTAAAACGTTATTTTTCTCCGGCGCCCTTTTTTCCCGAATTTACTGTTTCCATTTAAACAGTAGGACGTTGCGTTTGATGCGACGTTAAGGTCGTGCAACGCGGCCCTAACGCAACGCATATACACTTTCACAGTCCAACGTTAAAGTCGTACACGTTACAAAATGTATTTACTATGGAACGAAAACGGCTCATATGGAACATTTTAAAAAAGGAAAAAAAAACATTACTGAGCATGTGCAACACAAGTAACGCAGCAGATTCATTGTTAAACGTACAGCATGCAGCACTTTCTAATAACGCTACACGTTACACACTAACGCAACGTGTGCACTGTGAATGTTGCACAGACTTTGCATTGCTGTGCGTTACTCTGTGTTAAAGTATTTTATCACGTGCAACTTTAACGTTGCACTGTGAAAGAGCCATAATTGCACAATTTTCAGTACAATTCCTCTTTAATAGAATACTAATTAGTAATTGCAGCAGGACCCTAGGAGATTTTGAAATCTTTTCATCAATAGTTTGACTGACAATTTGCATGTACTAATTTGCCATTGTTTTGTTGGCAGTTTAGTAACAACTGTGTCGTGCAGTGTATTGTTTATTTCTGAAGCAGTACTTGTTTCCAGTTATTTTGTGTTGTTCTGTATACATAGATGGACTGAGTTTCACATGTAGCGTGACTTAGTGCGTGACACTCAGGAACTTGAACTCTTAGCTTGAAGCTTGGAATGAAGGGTAGCGTGATTGGTTTGTCATCAGTCTGGGACAGAGTGAGACTAGTTAGTAGTATCAAGGTCACGCACATAGGAAACGGGAAGGGTATCCATACACTGAGCATCATTTTAAAAGGAAACCTGAAGTGAGAGGGATATGAAGGCTTCCATATTTATGTCCTTTTAAACAATACTAGTTGCCTGGCAGACCTGCTGATCATTCTGGCATCAGTAGTGTTGGAATCACATGCCTAAAACAAGCATGCAGCTAATCTTGCCCGATTTTTATCAGAAACGCCTGATCTGCTGCTGCATGATTGATCAGAGTCTGTGGCTGAAAGTATTAGAGGTGGGGGATGAGCAGGACAGCCAGGCAGCTGGTATTGTAGGAAATAAATATGTCAGTCTCCCTCCATATCCCTCTCACTTCAGTTTCCCTTTAATAGAATATACATTTTATCCATACAGTGAGCAAAATTTAAATAGATTAGACATTTTATCCATAGGGACAGATAAGCACAACTGCTTGCCGAGTGCGTCACACCGACTGGCGTGGGTGCGGCGGCAGCCCCAGGACCGCCTAATGCCGATCGGAGTCAAGTCCTGGGGCTTCAGTTTGCAGGAGATCACGCGCAAGCTGCGCACGCATCTGCTGCTTGGTAGGTGGTAGGCCGCGCGGAGACTGTTAGACGGCGAAACCACTGTCTGTAAACGTAGTACAGCGCTGTGATCTACAGCAGCGCTGTACTGGGGACAGCTGTGTCACGCCACCGTGGGTGGCAAGACAGCGATCTGCTGTCATAGGCTGAAGCCTATGACTGGCTGGCTCTGGGACGGAGGGAAGGGGGTGTAAAAAAAACCAAAACAATAGTAACATTTATTTAAAAAAAAAAATATATATACAGTATTTGTAAAAAAAATAAACTTCTGGGGGCGATCAGACCCCACCAACAGAGAGCTCTGTTGGTGGGGCGAAAAAGGCTAGGGATCACTTGTGTGCTGAGTTGTGCGGCCCTGCAGCTTGGACTTAAAGCTGCAGTGGCCAATTTAACAAAACATTGCCTGGTCTTTAGGGGTGTTTAACACTGCGGTCCTCAAGAGGTTGATAGATATATGTTCGATTCCATAAAATTATTTTGTCGAACGTAGCTCTATTTAAAGCTAGCTTTAGGTCAATATATTGGTTGAACATTGGTTTTGAATGTCTGTTCTTTTTATTGAAGCCGTACAAAGCTATGAATATGTCCATAGCCTGCTGAATGGGAACAATGGGATATGGATATGTTCATAGCTTAGTACTGCTTCAAGCTGCAATAAGCAAGCAAAAAGATGCTATTTTGATTGATATTAAATTTAGGACAGATTTTAGCAGAAATCTGTTGATATCAAGTAGTGTAAGTTGGTAACCTATCACTATTCTCCACAGTGGCATAACTACAATTCATGGGGCCGCCCAGGAAAACTTTGATAGGGCCCCCAACTGTTCACACCTCTTTCCTTGCCTCTCCTTGGGGACATTCACAACCTGGGGACCCATCCCACAAGAGTCATCAAACAAGTGTGGCCTTCACCATCTTCACACCCGTAACAAGTGTAGCCACAAAAACACCTGATCTGGAGTATGGTCCCCTGTATTGGAGGATGAAATGGTTAGTATTAGGGGGCCCCACAGCTCCGGGCCCCCCTGCAATCACAGGAGCTGCTCCCTGTCCCCTATAGTAAAGCCTGTAATTCTCCACATTTGATGAGGGAAATCCTGATTGTTGACCTGATAGGATAATTATCTTATATTATCAGTAGGACAATGAGTAAGACAGAAACATTTTAGTTGCATAGTTATTTGGGTTGAAAAAAGACAGAAGTCCATCGAGTTCAACCAGAAAATAAAGTACAACACCAGCCTGTACTCTCACATATCCCTGCTGACTGATCCAGAGGAAGGTGAAAAAGCCTTACAAGGCATGGTCCAATTAGCCCCAAAAAGGGGAAAAAATCCTTTCCAACTCCAGATGACAATCAGATACGATCCTTTGATCAACACAACACGATTACGGATGAAGGAACCAAGGGAAAGCTTTTAAAGGGCACCAGTAAATTATCTCATCATTGCTTAGCTAAATGCCTCAGTTTTTCACAAGGGAGCGACCACATCAGAGATGCCACTAGGGCATCACAGAGCGGAGAAGTGTATGGGGCCCGAGGGATTCTGGGTCACAGCCAGGGCCCTACCATGAAGCAAAGTGAAGAACATGAAGGCACTTGATCAGAGCTTCAAGTTCTGAGGGGGTGCTTGCTGGTATAATATAGATCAGGCTTTCTCAACCAGGATTCCTTGAGTACTCTGCAGGGGTTCCTTGGCATTTTACCCATCGTGGGGGAAGTATAAAAGAGCACACTATAATAGATGGTACTGTAACAAGAAGCACTAAATTGGGGAGTCAGGAGACAGTACAATGAGTGGCAGTGTAATAGGAGGTAGTGAAATAAACAGCCACACAGACTTTTAAGACCATGGGCTTGATTCAGTAAATGGTGCTAACCCAGTTAGCACGCCTAAAGACTTTGGGCGTGATAACTAGGGTGCTAACTGGGTTAGCACCGTTTACTAAATTTACATCGCGCGCAAAGTCCCACACTGAAAACTTTGCGTGCGCACATCGCGGTGTGCGCGAAATGTCGCATTGCGGTGCGACAAACAGTGCGTTGATGCGCCTATAAGGTCGCATTGGGTGCGACTTTAACGTCACATGGTGCGACGTTAAGGTCGCACCCAATGCGACCTTATAGGTGCATCGTGTGCGCTGTTTTCGCGGTGCGTGCGCAAAGTTTTGCGCGTGGGACTGTGCGCGCGATGTAAATTTAGTAATGGGTGCTAACCCAGTTAGCACCCTAGTTATCACGCCTAAAGTCTTAAGATGTGAATTTATCATGCCTAAACTAACTTTAGGTGTGATATAGGGCTTTTCACAGGCGTGCTAACACTTAGCACGGTTTACTGAATCGAGCCCCATGCCTCCTGCAAAACAAATGCAGGGGTTCCTTGAGATCAAAAAATTGTTTGCAGGGGTTCCTTGGGATCAAAAAGTTATTTTCAGGGTTCCTCCAGAGTAGAAAGGTTGAGAAAGGCTGATATAGATTCTAAATGTCATTCAGTAGCAGCACTAGCAAAGCACACAGATGGTTAATTGCTGTCTCTTATAAGGAGTTCAGAGATGAAAGGGAATCGGGCAGGACAGGGAGACAGTGAGTGAGGGATACTGGCTGTGTGTGATATATGCATATGTATATGGTATGTGTGTTTGCAATTTGTGTGCTCTATACAGTAGGGTTCATTGCACACTTATAATGCACATGCAAATGCATTTCCCCACAGACACTTTGAGACTCACCTTGCACCTTTGTACTCTTGAAAATAAACTCATCTTCAGGTGCAAACAGCCCAGAAACACAAAAGATGAGTATGTCATCTGTAAAAATGTATCCTGTCATGTGGTAATGCAGAGTATAGAAACGCATTTTACCATGAAAGTTTCATATGTCTATGCACGTGTCGTGTGTGTGTGTGTGTGTGTGTGTGTGTGTGTGTGTGTGTGTGTGTGTATATATATATATATATATATATATATATATAAATATATATATATATATACAGTAGAGATGTTGCGAACATCTCCAAATCCCTGGGGCTTTTACTATCTAGGACGCGCTCCGCCGGGCAGCGCAGGCGTACTACTCCGGGTCAGTGCGACCCGGAAGTAGTAAAAGCCCCAGAGATGTTCGCCGGGCGAACAATTCGCCACATCTCTAATATACAGTGGTTTGCAAAAGTATTCGGCCCCCTTGAAGTTTTCCACATTTTGTCATATTACTGCCACAAACATCAATCAATTTTATTGGAATTCAATGTGAAAGACTAATTCAAAGTGGTGTACACGTAAGAAGTGGAATGAAAATCATTCATGATTCCAAACATTTTTTACACATAAATAACTGCAAGGTGGGGTGTGCGTAATTATTCAGCCCCCTGAGTCAATACTTTGTAGAACCACCTTTTGCTGCAATTACAGCTGCCAGTCTTTTAGGGTATGTCTCTACCAGCTTTGCACATCTAGAGACTGAAAACCTTGCCCATTCTTCTTTGCAAAACAGCTCCAGCTCAGTCAGATTAGATGGACAGCATTTGTGAACAGCAGTTTTCAGATCTTGCCACAGATTCTCGATTGGATTTAGATCTGGACTTTGACTGGGCCATTCTAACACATGGATATGTTTGTTTGTTTTTTAAACCATTCCATTGTTGCCCTGTCTTTATGTTTAGGGTCGTTGTCCTGCTGAAAGGTGAACCTCCGCCCCAGTCTCAAGTCTTTTACAGACTCCAAGAGGTTTTCTTCCAAGATTGCCCTGAAGATTGCCCATCCTTCTTCCCATCAACTCTGACCAGCTTCCCTGTCCCTGCTGAAGAGAAACGCCCCCAGAGCATGATGCTGCCACCACCATATTTGACAGTGGGGATGGTGTGTTCAGAGTGATGTGCAGTGTTAGTTTTCCGCCACACATAGCGTTTTGAATTTTGGCCAAAAAGTTTTGGTCTCATCTGACCAGAGCACCTTCTTCCACATGTTTGCTGTGTCCCCCACATGGCTTGTGGCAAACTGCAAACAGCTTCTTATGCTTTTCTGTTAACAATGGCTTTCTTCTTGCCACTCTTCCATAAAGGCCAACTTTGTGAAGTGCATGACTAATAGTTGTCCTATGGACAGATTCCCCCACCTAAGCTGTAGATCTCTGCAGCTTGTCCAGAGTCACCATGGGCCTCTTGACTGCATTTCTGATCAGCGCTCTCCTTGTTCGGCCTGTGAGTTTAGGTGGACAGCCTTGTCTTGGTATGTTTAGTTGTGCCATACTCCTTCCCTTTCTGAATGATCGCTTAAACAGTGCTTCGTGGGATGTTCAAGGCTTTGGAAATCCTTTTGTAGCCTAAGCGTGCTTTAAATTTCTCAATAACTTTATCCCTGACCTGTCAGGTGTGTTCTTTGGACTTCATGGTGTTGTTGCTCCCAATATTCTCTTAGACAACCTCTGAGGCCGTCACAGAGCAGCTGTATTTGTACTGACATTAGATTACACACAGATGCTCTCTATTTAGTCATTAGCACTCATCAGGCAATGTCTATGGGCAGTCAATAGAGAAGAGGAGGGGCTAGTTGCTAATGGCAACCTTGGTGGGGGTCAGTGGAAAAAAGCTTAGTGTGCCTCCGGACGGTAATTTGCAGTTTATTGGTGCCCGGATTCTACTCCCCTACTTTGCATAATGTCTATGGGCAACTGACTGCACTCAGACCAAAGGGGGCTGAATAATTACGCACACCCCACTTTGCACTTATTTATTTGTAAAAATGTTTGGAATCATATATGATTTTCATTCCACTTCTCACGTGTACACCACTTTGTATTGGTCTTTCACATGGAATTCCAATAAAATTGATTCATGTTTGTGGCAGTAATATGACAAAATGTGGAACACTTCAAGGGGGCCGAATACTTTTGCAAACCACTGTATATATGTATGTGTATATATATATATATATATATATATATATATATATATATATATATATATATATATATATATATATATATATATATATATATAGGGTACCAGTGTGTTCAGGCCTTCATAGAGCTTTTTTATGAAGATTGTGATTTGGCTTGAGGGTGTGCCCAGTTTGTTTAACCAGCATGGGCCCCAGAATTTTCTGATGGTGTCCCTGGACCACTAGCAAGGAGAGTCTAGGCTACCCAAGTGGAGATGGGTTTTCTGCATACACATTATTGGTTGGTTACCCACATAGCTACCTCATTTTGTGAGTATCACTCATTTTGTCTTAAACACCCAATCAGTTTCAAACTGCACCATCAGGGCTCCCTTTGTCTCTATTTAAAGTTCCTGTGCTCTGCCAAATTGCCAAACTATGTCTCAATTTGATCTATCAATATTCACGCTATCTGGGGCATTGGGGAGGGGAAGGGAAGGAGGGAGAGGTGCTGTTTGAAAATGAATTACAATAAGGGATTTCAATTGTGGAATAATGGTTAGTGGAATACTTCCTTAATGAAGCCTAACAAAGGATTTGTGTATAGCATTTTGTGTCAATAACTGCAGGCTCTAATGAAAGCCGTATCATGTAATAACAGGCTGTTGGATTTCAGTGTAGCTGCACTGAAAGATGTGCTGTTCCTTCTCTGTGGCTGGAGTTACACTTTAATACAAGTTGCAATAAGTACTGGACTTTATGTAATATATCAAAAAAATTGCGCAAAAATGCAGTGTCTCAAAGATAATACAAAAACTTTATTGATACAAAACACACAACTTGACATGAAAAAAAATCTGTGTAACATAAATAAAAAGGCTCAATAAAGGCTTATTCAAATTGTTTGTCTGGCAGAAAAAAGGACCATATTAGTAGAATTTGCATAATGGTTGAATTGGCAACGTCACTAGTCCGTTGTGTGGCACATTGTGTACCTGCTAGGCTCAGGTGCCTTTCTCCGTGCTTTGCTCTCTTGGCTCCTCACTCTGGCTGACGCCTTGCAGGTCAGTATTGTGATCCTTATGACCTCTTATCTCTTTTTCATGCAATATCATGATGTCAGGACCAATATTAATCGGTCCTTGTGGGACATTGTGTATTTCACCTTGAGTCTGCTCTTATATCTTTACTCTTGAACCTTGATGTAAGAACTAATATTTATCTGTCCTTTTATGATACATGTGACATAATTTACGCTATGATCTTTGTGTCATCTTCACCTTTTTGATTGGTTTCATCTTTAACCTTTACAGTCTTTGGTATGTGAGTCCATAAGATTGATTGGGACTCTGTGTTTAGACATACCTGATACACATGGTCTCTCTCTACTCCACTTGTTTGGTGAGATCTCTTCTTGACTGGGGTGCGGTGCTTCTTTGGATAAATGGCATTGGATTTTAACCTCCTGGGCGATAATCCCGAGCTGAGCTCGGGGTATGTCGCGCAGGAGGAGTTCTCAGGCCCTGGTGGGCCGATTTGCATAATTTTTTTTTGTTACACGCAGCTAGCACTTTGCTAGCTGCGTGTAACTTCCGATCGCCGCCGCTCGCCGCCGATCCGCCGATCGCTGCCGTGCCGCGCAGCCCCCCCCCCTCCCCGACCCCTTGCGCAGCCTGGCCAATCAGTGCCAGGCAGCGCTGAGGGGTGGATCGGGACTCCCTCTGACGTCACGATGTCCATGACGTCGGTGACGTCATCCCGCCCGGTTGCCATGGCGACCGGGGAAGCCCAGCAGGAAATCCTGTTCTGAACGGGATTTCCTGCTTACTCTGATCGCCGAAGGCGATCGGAGTGGGTGGGGGGATGCCGCTGCGCAGCGGCTATCATGTAGCGAGCCCAGGGCTCGCTACATGATTTAAAAAATTAAAAATTAAAAAAAAAAGTGCTGCGCCCCCTCCTGGGCGATCTAATTGTATCGCCCAGAGGGTTAATATGTTTTGTATTTGTCTATTAGAAATTGTAAATTCGCTTATTTGGCCTGACAAAGGACATATTCAGCCCAAAACAGACTAGTGTCCTTGCCAATTCAACCATTATGCAAATTCTACTAATATGGTCCTTTTTTCTGCCAGCCAAACAATTTTAATAAGCCTTTATTGAGCCTTTTTATTCAAGTTAAACAGATTTTCTCATGTCAAGTTGTGTGTTTTGTATCAATAAAGTTTTTGTATCATCTTTGAGACACTGCATTTTTGCGCAATTTTTTGGATATATTACATAAAGTCCAGTACTTATTGCAACACAGATTATATGGGTATAGTGGAACACCCGCTACATGGACTGTACTTTTTTACCTTTAAGTTTTAGAGGACAGTACCCACAATATATATTAACAAGTTACACTTTAATACCCCATTCTAGGTGTGGAGCGAAACATATCAATAGAGAAGATAAAGCATACTTTAGCAAGCAGAGTGCTGTGCTTTTTGTTACATTTTTATTTTATTTTTTCAAATCAAGTTTCTGCAGCTAAGAAATCTTATTTGAAACAATTGGTTACATGACCTGAAACAGCCTAGCTGAAGGAGTTAAGTGCAGACTCTGTGGGCAGCTGGGCTTAGTAACATGATGCCATTTGCAGGGTGGGGTGGAGGGCACAGATAGAGTGTTGTCTGTGCTGCAAGATGTTGCTGGTGAAGGTCCTTTCAAACTGATTTATACTGCGCAGGTGGAGGAGTCTCGTGTCTGTGCAGTAGAACGGACCTGATCATGCCCATCGGAAAGCCCCAAACGCATCTGCGCAGGAGCGTGGTAGGTAAATACTGCAGCCACTATTGCGCCCGCACCACAGCCGACAAGCTTGTTGGCTCCAGTTCTGGATCCTGGAGAGTGAAGAGAATGGGGGAAGCCTCATTAGGATCCAAAGGCTTCCCCCTCCCAAGGTAAGTACCCCCAGGGGATATTTTTTTGTTATACAAGCAGTCTAACACTCGCTAAGAAATAAACACTACTTTATTTATATTTTGTATCAAATTTCCAATATAATAAAACTTGTCACTCACTTCATCCAGTCTATCCCACACACATATATCCCGGCCCTTCTCCCTATATTAACCACTTGCCGACCGCCCCCAGCCGATGGGCGGCGGCAAAGACTGGGCCCAAACGACCGCAATACGCCCATCAGCGGGGGTGGCTGCGGGAGTGGCTATGCGGCGATCGCGTCATTCGTGACGCGATCAGCCGCCGGGGACTGGCTCCGCCCACCGCTCGTAGTAACCCGCCGGCCGTTCGGAAGCGCCGGCGGGTTACTAGCACCCGGATCGCCGCATGTACATAGTATAATAGGCTTTGTAATGTATACAAAGCCTATTATACTGGCTGCCTCCTGCCCTGGTGGTCCCAGTGTCCGAGGGACCACCAGGGCAGGCTGCAGCCACCCTAGTCTGCACCAAAGCACACTGATTTCCCCCCCCCCTGCCCCCTGATCGCCCACAGCACCCCTCAGACCCCCCCCTGCCCACCCCCCAGACCACTGTTTGCACCCAGTCACCCCCCTAATCACCCATCAATCACTCCCTGTCACTATCTGTCAACGCTATTTTTTTGTTATCCCCCCCCTGCCCACTGCCCCCTCCTGATCATCCCCCACCCCTCAGATTCTCCCCAGACCCCCCCCCCCAGACCCCCCCCCCCCCGTGTACTGTATGCATCTATCCCCCCTGATCACCTGTCAATCACCTGTCAATCACCCGTCAATCACCCGTCAATCACCCGTCAATCACCCCCTGTCACTGCTACCAATCAATCAGCCCCTAACCTGCCCCTTGCGGGCAATCTGATCACCCACCCACACCAATAGATCGCCCGCAGATCTGACATCAGATCACCTCCCAAGTGCAGTGTTTACATCTCTTCTCTCCTCTAAACACCCACTAATTACCCATCAATCACCCATCAATCACCCCCTATCACCACCTGTCACTGTTACCCATCAGATTAGACCCTAATCTACCCCTTGCGGGCACCCAATCACCCGCCCACACGCTCAGATTGCCCTCAGACCCCCCTTTATCAATTCGCCAGTGCAATATTTACATCTGTTATTCCCTGTAATAACCCACTGATCACCTGTCAATCACCTATCAATCACCCCCTGTCACTGCCACCCATCAATCACCCCCTGTCACTGCCACCCATCAATCAGCCCCTAACCTGCCCCTTGCGGGCAATCTGATCACCCACCCACACCAATAGATCGCCCGCAGATCCGACATCAGATCACCTCCCAAATCCATCGTTTACATCTATCCTCTCCTCTAAACACCCACTAATTACCCATCAATCACCCCCTATCACCACCTGTCACTGTTACCCATCAGATTAGACCCTAATCTGCCCCTTGCGGGCACCCAATCACCCGCCCACACGCTCAGATTGCCCTCAGACCCCCCTTTATCAATTAGCCAGTGCAATATTTACATCTGTTATTCCCTGTAATAACCCACTGATCACCTGTCAATCACCTGTCAATCACCCCCTGTCACTGCCACCCATCAATCACCCCCTGTCACTGCCACCCATCAATCAGCCCCTAACCTGCCCCTTGCGGGCAATCTGATCACCCACCCACACCAATAGATCGCCCGCAGATCCGACATCAGATCACCTCCCAAGTGCAGTGTTTACATCTCTTCTCTCCTCTAAACACCCACTAATTACCCATCAATCACCCCCTATCACCACCTGTCACGGTTACCCATCAGATTAGACCCTAATCTGCCCCTTGCGGGCACCCAATCACCCGCCCACACCTCAGAACGTCCTCAGACCCCAGCCCTGATCACCTCGCTAGTGCATTGCTTGCATCTATTTTCCCCCTCTAATTACACCTTGAGACACCCATCAATCACCTCCTGTCACCCCCTAGCACACCTACCCATCAGATCAGGCCCTAATTTGCCCCGTGTGGGCTCCTGATCACTCGGCCAAACCCTCAGATCCCCCTCAGACCCCCTTCCGATCACCTCCCCAGTGCATTGATTGCATCTATTTTCCCCTCTAACCGCCCCCTGAGACACCCATCAATCACCTCCTGTCACCCCCCTAGCACTCCTATCCATCAGATCAGGCCCAAAACATCCTGTCATGTAAGAGGCCACCCTGCTTATGACCGGTTCCACAAAATGTGCCCCCTTATAGACCACCTGTCATCAAAATTTGCAGATGCTTATACCCCTGATCAGTCATTTTGAGAAATTTGGTTTCCAGACTACTCACAGTTTTGGGCCCGTAAAATGCCAGGGCAGTATAGGAACCCCACAAGTGACCCCATTTTAGAAAGAAGACACCCCAAGGTATTCTGTTAGGTGTATGATGAGTTCATAGAAGATTTTATTTTTTGTCAAAAGTTAGTGGAAATTGGATTTTTATTGTTTTTTTCACAAAGTGTCATTTTTCACTAACTTGTGACAAAAAATAAAATCTTCTATGAACTCACCATACCGCTAACGGAATACCTTGGGGTGTCTTCTTTCTAAAATGGGGTCACTTGTGGGGTTCCTATACTGCCCTGGCATTTTAGGGGCCCTAAACCGTGAGGAGTAGTCTAGAAAACAAATGCCTCAAAATGACCTGTGAATAGGACGTTGGGCCCCTTAGCGCACCTAGGCTGCAAAAAAGTGTCACACATGTGGTATCGCCATACTCAGGAGAAGTAGTATAATGTGTTTTGTGGTGTATTTTTTACACATACCCATGCTGGGTGGGAGAAATCTCTCTGTAAATGGACAATTGTGTGTAAAAAAAATCAAAAATGTGTCATTTACAGAGATATTTCTCCCACCCAGCATGGTTATATGTAAAAATACACCACAAAACACATTATACTACTTCTTCTGAGTACAGCGATACCACATGTGTGACACTTTTTTGCAGCCTAACTGTGCTAAGGGGCCCAAAGTCCAATGAGTACCTTTAGGATTTCACAGGTCATTTTGAGACATTTGGGTTCAAGACTACTCCTCACGGTTTAGGGCCCCTAAAATGCCAGGGCAGTATAGGAACCCCACAAGTGACCCCATTTTAGAAAGAAGACACCCCAAGGTATTCTGTTAGGTGTATGATGAGTTCATAGAAGATTTTATTTTTTGTCACAAGTTAGCGGAAATTGATATGTATTGTTTTTTTTTTCACAAAGTGCCATTTTCCGCTAACTTGTGACAAAAAAAAAATCTTCTATGAACTCACCATACTCCTAACAGAATACCTTGGGGTGTTTTCTTTCTAAAATGGGGTCACTTGTGGGGTTCCTATACTGCCCTGGCATTTTAGGGGCCCTAAACCATGAGCAGTAGTCTAGAATCCAAATGCCTCAAAATGACCTGTGAATAGGACGTTAGGCCCCTTAGCGCACCTAGGTTGCAAAAAAGTGTCACACATGTGGTATCGCCGTACTCAGAAGAAGTAGTATATTGTGTTTTGGGGTGTATTTTTACACATACCCATGCTGGGTGGGAGAAATATCTCTGTAAAAGGACAATTGTGTGTAAAAAAAATCAAACAATTGTCATTTACAGAGATATTTCTCCCACCCAGCATGGGTATGTGTAAAAATACACCCCAAAACACATTATACTACTTCTCCTGAGTACGGCGGTACCACATGTGTGGCACTTTTTTGCACCCTAAGTGCGCTAAGAGGCCCAAAGTCCAATGAGTACCTTTAGGATTTCACAGGTCATTTTGCGACATTTGGTTTCAAGACTACTCCTCACGGTTTAGGGCCCCTAAAATGCCAGGGCAGTATAGGAACCCCACAAATGACCCCATTTTAGAAAGAAGACACCCCAAGGTATTCCGTTAGGAGTATGGTGAGTTCATAGAAGATTTTATTTTTTGTCACAAGTTAGCGGAAAATGACACTTTGTGAAAAAAAAACAATTAAAATCAATTTCCGCTAACTTGTGACAAAAAAAAAAAATCTTCTATGAACTCACCATCCTCCTAACGGAATACCTTGGGGTTTCTTCTTTCTAAAATGGGGTAATTTGTGGGGTCCCTTTACTGTCCTGGCATTTTAGGGGCCCTAAAGCGTGAGGAGTAGTCTTGAAACGAAATTTCTCAAAATGACCTGTGAAATCCTAAAGGTACTCATTGAACTTTGGGCCCCTTAGCGCAGTTAGGGTGCAAAAAAGTGCCACACATGTGGTATCGCCGTACTCAGGAGAAGTAGTATAATGTGTTTTGGGGTGTATTTTTCCACATACCCATGCTGAGTGGGAGAAATATCTCTATAAATAGACAATTGTGTGTAAAAAAAATAAAACAATTGTCATTTACGGAGATATTTCTCCCACCCAGCATGGGTATGTGTAAAAATACACCCTAAAACACATTATACTACTTCTCCTGAGTACGGCAATACCACATGTGTGGCACTTTTTTGCAGCCTAACTGCGCTAAGGGGCCAAAAGTCCAATGAGCATCTTTAGGCTTTACAGGGGTGCTTACAATTAGGCACCCTCCAAAATGCCAGGACAGTGAACACACCCCACAAATGACCCCATTTTGGAAAGTAGACACTTCAAGGTATTCAGAGAGGAGCATAGTGAGTCCGTGGCAGATTTCATTTTTTTTTGTCGCAAGTTAGAAGAAATGGAAACTTTTTTTTTTCTTTTTTTTGTCAGAAAGTGTCATTTTCCGCTAACTTGTGACAAAAAATAAAATCTTCTATGAACTCACCATGCCTCTCACTGAATACTTTGGGATGTCTTCTTTCCAAAATGGGGTCATTTGGGGGGTATTTGTACTATCCTGGAATTTTAGCCCCTCATGAAACCTGACAGGTGCGCAGAAAAGTCAGAGATGCTTGAAAATGGGAAAATTCACTTTTGGCACCATAGTTTGTAAACGCTATAACTTTTACCCAATCCAATAAATATACACTGAATGGTTTTTTTTTTATCAAAGACATGTAGCAGAATAACTTTCGCGCTCAAATGTATAGGAAATTTTACTTTATTTGAAAAATGTCAGCACAGCAAGTTAAAAAAGTCATTTTTTTGCCAAAATTCATGTCTTTTTTGATGAATATAATAAAAACTAAAACTCGCAGCAGCAATCAAATAGCAGCAAAAGAAAGCTGTATTAGTGACAAGAAAAGGAGGTAAAATTCATTTAGGTGGTAGGTTGTATGACCGAGCAATAAACCGTGAAAGCTGCAGTGGTCTGAATGGAGAAAAAGGCTCTGGTCCTTAAGGGGCGAAAAGACTGTGGTCCTGAAGTGGTTAAACCTCTGTGTGTGCACGCAAAATAAAAAAAAAGTTAAATAAAAGGATACATATGGTAAAAAATG
Source organism: Hyperolius riggenbachi (assembly GCF_040937935.1). Classification (NCBI taxonomy): domain Eukaryota; kingdom Metazoa; phylum Chordata; class Amphibia; order Anura; family Hyperoliidae; genus Hyperolius; species Hyperolius riggenbachi. Next base: position 387,958,145 of record NC_090649.1, read on the forward strand.
GTAAAAAATATATATAGGATCTCTCACATCGGTAGGGGTTCTATTTCAACACTGTCCTGTTACAATCAATAGAGACATATAGATTATAGTGTATCCTGTTCGTAATTAGGTAATATCCTCCAGTGTTATCCCACTGTTACTCATAGGTTTTTATTCCTTTAACAGTCAAAGTTCACACTTACGATTCCATGGATTATATGCCCTCTGTGCGTTTCCACAATAAGTATATGTAGCTCTCAGTCTCCCCAATTTCCCAAGCGGTCTCACCACCGCGGTCTATTTGCAGGGCCGGTTTAAGCAACAATGGGGCCCCAGAGCAAAATAAACCTGGGGGGCCCCCCAACATATACCCCGGAACAAAAATCGGCATTAGGGGACCTTTTTTGCAGCTGGTATAGTCAGGGTGTGAAGTCCCAATCGGTCGGAGCTCCACATTCTGGCTATACCAGACTGCATGGGGGACAAGGGGTTAAAAAGTTTCAGGAGGGGGGACCCCACATAATGAAAAAAAAAAAATCCCACACTCTGAACATAAAAAAAAAATAGAGAAAATAGAAAAAAATGCCAGGGATCTTCATACAGCCATATTGCGGCTGTATAGCGATCCCTGGCCAAAGCGCTGCGGCTGCGTATAGACCCCCTGGAAACCCCGTCAGGAAATTTATTGCGCTTTCGTTTGATGCATGTAAAATTACACTACTGTTAGGTTTGCTACTAAAAGTGACATTAACCACATTTAAAAGTATACTTTTTTCCTTCAAAACTTTAAAATCGATTTTCTCAAAAACTATAAGGTCTTTTTGAAAAATTGTTTTTTTCCTCTTATTTTTAATGATCCTCTTAATATATCCTGCAAATTTAGGGTTTCTAGCATTTAATGTGTATTTTTTTTCCTTTGAAACTTTAAAATTGATTTTCTCAAATACCATAAGGCCGATTTGAATTTTTTTTCCCTCTTGTAGCCACTGGGGGCCCCTACAAGCTCTGGGGCCCTGGGGCAGCTGCCTCCTCTGCCTCTATGGTAGCGCCGGCCCTGTCTATATGTCTCTATTGATTGCAACAGGACAGTGTTGAAATAGAACCCCTACCGATGTGAGAGATCCTATATTTATTTTTTACCAATTTTTACCATTACTACAGTATGCTTTTATTTAACATTTTTTAATTTTGTGTGCACACACAGAGGTTTAATATAGGGAGAAGGGCCCTTCTGTTAGGGATATATGTGTGTGGGATAGACTGGATGAAGTGAGTGACAAGTTTTATTATACTGGAAATTTGATACAAAATATAAATAAAGTAGTGTTTATTTCTTAGCGCGTGTTAGACTGATTGTATAACTGTGACACATTGTTGGGGGGTTTAAGGGATCCCTCATCTGACACGCTGTTTATTTGATAGGAACCTATCAGCACTTGGTGACGTAAGATATTTTTTTGTTACAGATTCACTTTGAAGTGGCATGAAACTTACAATAAGAAACTCTTGTACCTACGGTATAAATACATGTGTTCATATAATTACCTGATTGATCGTCCAGTGAAAGTGCTGTCCATAGTGAAGCACTTGCACAGCATGTTCGCACTCCTCGCTCAAAGTAACGAGTAGCTATGGCAACGGCTGATGTGTCACTTGTAAATACACTTGAAGTGTCTTTCACTGGCCTGCATGTCTTTCCCTGGCCTGAACATGCTGTCGGTCACTGTGTCATCTCTGTGTTCGGGCCAGTGAAAGCCACGCAGTTTGGGTCCATTGACAAGTGACACATTAGCCATTGACACTTCAACGTGTCAGTATGAGGGAGGAGGCGGGCAGGAGTGAGATTGTGCAGTACAGAGTTGCCTTCTGCACTGGAGGATCAACCAAGTGATTATAAAAATATACAGTATGCATATTAAAGAAAAAAAAAAGAAAAATATGTTAAATTAATGCTCTTGTAATCCCACTTTAATGGGAACCTGAGACAAAAGAATGTCAAACTTCTTTGCACATGCATGGCCCGGCCATAGTTGCACTCCCGTGGCCAGTAGCATTCTGAGCCTGTGCGGTAGTTACTGCACAGGCACAGAACACTCCTATCAACCGGAGCACGACGAGGACTGTGCGCAGCTGGGTCACGCATGGCTGTTCAGCGGGGGACAGGTGTGGCTAGCAGGGGCGTAGCAATAGAGGTTGCAGAGGTAGCGACCGCATCGGGGCCCTTGGGCCAGAGGGGCCCCAAAGGGCCCTCCCTCAACTACAGTATTAGCTCTCTATTGGTCCTGTGCTCAAAATAATCACTTCTATAGATGCTTTGAATAGTGGTAATCATTAACAAGCTGTTCCCCATCCCCTTCTTGTACCTCTGACACTGTAGTTGCCATTGGCAGGGATTGCTATGTATAGAGTGCTTGGGGGTAATCAGTAACAAGCTGTTTCCTATCCCCTTCTTGTACCTCTGACACTGTAGTTGCCATTGGCAGGGATTGCTATGTATAGAGTGCTTGGGGGTAATCAGTAACAAGCTGTTTCCCATCCCCTTCTTGTACCTCTGACACTGTAGTTGCCATTGGCAGGGATTGCTATGTATAGAGTGCTTGGGGGTAATCAGTAACAAGCTGTTTCCCATCCCCTTCTTGTACCTCTGACACTGTAGTTGCCATTGGCAGGGATTGCTATGTATAGAGTGCTTGGGGGTAATCAGTAACAAGCTGTTTCCCATCCCCTTCTTGTACCTCTGACACTGTAGTTGCCATTGGCAGGGATTGCTATGTATAGAGTGCTTGGGGGTAATCAGTAACAAGCTGTTTCCCATCCCCTTCTTGTACCTCTGACACTGTAGTTGCCATTGGCAGGGGTTGCTATGTATAGAGTGATTGGGGGTAATCAGTAACAAGCTGTTCCCCATCCCCTTCTTGCACCTCTGACACTGTAGTTGCCATTCGCAGGTTTTGGTGCCCCGTATCAATTGTTATGTATAGGGTGCTTGGAGGGCCCCATAGTAAAACTTGCACTGGGGCCCACAGATCCTTAGCTACGCCATTGGTGGCTAGAGTAGATGGCGAGGGACCTGGAGGAAGCCCCAGGTGAGTATAAAACCTTCTTTCATCTCAGGTACACTTTAATATCACCTGAACTAAACAGATAGATAAAACAAGCTTCACCACTGGTTGCAAAGGTGCTTGGTGTTGGGCTTGTCACCTTGTCAAGTGTTTATTTACAGCCCGTGAATACATTTTCATTTTCTTTTCAACACTACACTATATATTATATAATTATTCGCCTTGTGAACCCATTGGATAAGTATAACCTTTACATGTGAAAGTTCTGTGGACATTAATTAACTGTAATCCCAATAATCTAATTACCAGCGGATCTGTGTGATTGAACGTGACAGGACACGAAGGAAGCCAAAGTAAACAGCCAGTTACGATCTTGATTTACATCTTTACCAAATAGTGACCTCCAATGGTCGTCATTGTTATAACAGTCCTTGGAGGTTGAGCAGACGGGATAAAGAAACCTAGACTTCCACATCACAGTTCAGAATCTCACACTTCCAGTATGAATGCTCTATACCCGCAAACAGCAGAACCCACAGGAAGGAACAGGAGGATTCCAGTGTAGATCACCATGTTCTGTCTGGGTAGTTACCAGAAGCATTTGCAGAGAAAGGAATTGCGTGCAAATCTTACTATAACCCAAGGCTTTACATAAACTAAATGCTCAGGTCATTGGGAAATAACTGGTATTTCCAGTTTTCCCTTTGTACTCCTACTGCACGCACACTAAAGTAACAATGATCTAAGACAGCTTGAAAGGGAGAGGTGAGGAAAACATCCTAAAAGCTAATTCTGATCTCACGCCATTCATCTTCTTCTTCATCTTCTGGTTGCTGCTATTGAAGTGATACCCGTTTATTCTGTGCATCTACCAGGGGCATGAAAGAAACTACTCGCAGCTATTGATTATTATCCTTAAAGTGATCCCGATGTGAGAGTGATATGGAGGCTGCCATATTTATTTCCTTTTAAAGGAAACCTGTAATGTCATAAAAAAGAGAGTTTCACTTACCTTGGGCTTCTTCCAGCCCCATGCAGCCGTCCTGTACTTAACGATCCTCCAGTCCCCCACCGCGGCTCAGTTTCAGTCGCTGGCTACTGCGCCTCGTTCACGCTCCCATCGCTGGGAGCATCCTGCGCAGGCGCAGAACGAGATTTTCTCGTACTGCGTCTGTGCAAGACACTCCCGGTGACGGGTGCGCAAGTGAGGAAGGGTAGTGGATGTCGACTTGCATGGCTGCAAAAACAAAATTAAGCTGACGCGAGGGACTGGAGGATAGTTGAGGACCGGCACTGGCACAGGACGGCTGCAGGGGGCTGGCAGAGGCACCAGTTAAGTTAAACTCTTTTTTTTGGGGGGGGGGGACATTACAAGTTTCCTTTAAGCAATATCAATTGCCTGGTTGCCAGTGGTATAGCTAGAGATCATAGCAAGGGCCCATTTCCACTGCTGTGGGAATCGGGCAGAATCCGCAGTTTCCCCGCAAGCAAATCGCTTGGGGAAACTCTGCCATAGGGGATAATGCTGCTGCTGTCCGATTCGGCCGACATTGCAGCATTTTTGTGAGCGGGAGGCAGCGAATCCAATAGCCGTGCATGGCATGGCTTCTAGGATTCGTCCCCATTTGTACTCGCAGACCAGGAAGTGCCGCTGCATGTCTCACAGCAGTGCATAGCAGCTAGTGGAAATGGGCCCCAAAACTTGCATGGGGCTCTCAGATGGAGGCACTCTTAAAGTGACACTTAAGTCAAACAAAAAAAATGAGTTTTACTCACCTGGGGCTTCCAATAGCCCCCTGCAGCTGTCCGGTGCCCTCGCCGTCTCCCTCCGATCCTCCTGGCCCCGCCGGCAGCCACTTCCTGTTTCGGTGACAGAATCACTCGCGTCCCCAGCCTGTCAGCTCCTGTCACCGAAACAGGAAGTGGCTGCCGGCAGGGCCAGGAGGATCGGAGGGAGACGGCGAGGGCACCGGACAGCTGCAGGGGGCTATTGGAAGCCCTTGGTGAGTAAAACTCATTTTTTTTGTTTGACTTAAGTGTCCCTTTAAAGTGTACCACAGCTCCTGTTAATACAAAGTTATATACATACCTGGGGCTTCCTCCAGCCCCATAAGCTCGATTCTTTCCCACACCACCGTCCTCCGCTGTCTGCAGCTCCGATACGGGGGTCCCCGTCACTTCAGCCAGTCAGGGCCAGTCTGACGTATTTTTTGGATTATAAGACTCACTTTTTCTCTCCCAAAAGTGAAGAAAAAAGTCACTGCGTCTTATAGTCCAAATGCAGGGAGTTCCTGACTTGTGAACTCCTGCCAATATGAACCTCCAACCCGCCGCAATGTCGGGGACTCCCTGTACTGTGCCCATGCAGAGGAGGACACAGGGGGACAAATAAAGGACACAGGGACATAAAGGGGCACAGAGGAGGACACAAGGGGGATACAAGAGGTACAAGGGGGCATGAGGTACAAAGTGGGCATAATCCACAAGATGCCCCTTCACCATGGATGCACCAGGTTTAGTATTTTTATTTTTCCCCCTGGTTTTTGTCCTCTAAACCTAGGTGCATCTTATGGTCAGGAGCGTCTTATAGTCTGAAAAACATGGTATATGAAATTGTCAAGAAAATACAGAAAAAAAACTGCAACATGAAAGCTAGATAAACATGACGTACATTATTTTACAATAATCTATATATATAATAGAGTAAGTGCCTCAACCTTCAAGCAAGAAGAAGAAGTACTTTGCATGAGAAAATGTATGCGTGCTCAAACACCAAGTTTAAGGCCTCTTTTCCACGGACTGTTGAGCTGTGTGCTCAGCAAGCAGTTACCAGGCAGCAGTGAGCAGATACCAGGCAGCAACAAGCAGTTACCAGGCAGCAGTGAGCAGATACCAGGCAGCAACAAGCAGTTACCAGGCAGCAGTGAGCAGATACCAGGCAGCAACAAGCAGTTACCAGGCAGCAGTGAGCAGATACCAGGCAGCAACAAGCAGTTACCAGGCAGCAGTGAGCAGTTATGAGAGTTTGAGAGGCATTTCACTTCCTATCAAGTATAAACAGTCCATGGAAAAGAGGCCTTACCCTAGCAAGTCTGGCTTTGCAAATCTGGCCTAATTGGCTATTCATGAGGCAATGCTCATGCAAATGCATGCACAAACCAATACCGCAAAGCGGTCACCCTGCTACATTAACACTATCCGGGAGCGCCATGGGGAGAATTCCCAATGCCCCTTTTTATACAACCGGGGGGACCCCCCGGCGCTGGCCACGCATGGGGGGGTCGGCTGCGCCACCCAGCCTCCCCCTCCGGGGTGCCGCTGTGGTTCCCAGGCAGCGAGAGAGCCTGGGACCCCGCGGTCCCCCTGGTGGCGCTCCTGGATAGTGCTAATGTAGCATGAACTAATTCCCGCAGGGCGACCGCTTTGCGATATTGTTTTTTTGACCCTGCATAGTTTGGCATGCGAAAGCAAATGCATATTTGCATGAGCATTGCATGAGCATTGCCTCATGAATAGCCAATTATGCCAGATTTGGAAAGCCAGACTTGCTAGGGTTAAACTTGGTGTTTGAGCACGCATAATTTTTCTCATGGAAAGCATTTTTTGCAGTTGTATCCTTTTGATGCAGGTGGTGGATGGCTTGCTCTGATGGTGTGAGCCCTGGAGTGAGTTGTCTGCGCCTGTCCCCCCCCGACCCCCCCTCTGGAGTGTTGTATGTATGTGAGCCAGCCCTGAGCTCTAAAGCTTGGGGTGACCCATGCTTCACTCCTTTCTAATGTGGTGCCCCCAAGTTAATGTGCATGTAGCAGAACGCAATGGACGTTAAGGTAAGTGCCTGTTTTTAATATTGGGAGGTGGGTGTGGACGGCTCTCCCCGGCGCTGTCCATACTTGGGGGGGGGGGCATTTGCGCGCCCTCCCCCTCCGGGGTGCCGCTGTGGTTCCCAGCGTTGTATAAAAAGGGGGCATTTGGAAGCCTCCCCGTGGCGCTCCTGGATAGTGCTAATGTAGCATGAACTAATTCCCGCAGGGCGACCGCTTTGTAGTATTGGTTTTTTGACCCTGCATAGTTTGGCATGCAAATGCATATTTGCATGAGCATTGCCTCATGAATAGCCAATTAGGCCGGATTTGCAAACCCAGACTTGCTAGGGTTAAACTTGGTGTTTGAGCATGCATACATTTTCTCATGGAAAGCCTACTTCTTCTTCTTGCTTCAAGGTTGAGGCACGTACTCTATTAGATAAATAGATAGATGCGGCGTATGCTACGACGCGGGTTGGCTAGTGACATTATAATAATGTGCTTTTATCTTGGTATCCTTGTCCATGGCCTTGTGGTCAGTATATTATGGGTCTAATTATAAAGAAATGATTTGTGGATTGTCCTAATATTCCACCATAATTTACTTTCAATTCACCTATGAAAAATACAGCATATTTACACTGCAAAATTCTTTCATTTTTCACTTCCAAAAATATTTACCAGCATTTGGATTTGTTCTTTTCCTCTCAAATACTGATTTCAGAAATATACTGGCTGTAGCTATAATACTGAAGATGTTAAAATTCACTGCAAAAATTCACCGGTTTGGATTTACTGTTCAGACTTCTTTATTTTCTCTAGTGGAGAGCCACCAGCAGGCCTGCTATGTCTAGGAACACTTAACCCAGTGGAAAAAGCCTGTCCACTGCCATAAGAAAAGGGATGATCGAGGCTAGGCAGGTTATTTGGGTACTGGCGGTCGGCTGGTAGTATGGGTGCTGCCTAGACCCCAATGTTAATTATGGCTATACTGATGCCCAGTTTGCAATTAGGGTGCTGGACATCGGTTATCAGCGATTAGCTGCAGCAGCGGGTGTGGATGTATCAGAAATGGGTGCTAGGGTATACCATAGCCAAGTGCCAATGGGCTTATTTGGGCGCTGGAGATTGGCTGCAGTGCACATAGTGGAAATGGGTGCTCAGCTATGGTACAGAGGTTAACTTGGGTGCTGGAAGTACAGATGGGTGCTATAGTGTAGCTGTGTGCCAGAAATATCAGAGCACAAATCAGAGGAGCAGAGGAAGGTAAGTTAATGGGCGCCTGGGGTCTGACTATTATGCTTTGGGTGTAAGTTACTTTAGTGTTTTAGTGTTAGGAGTAGAGGGGTGAGGTTAGAGTTAGGAGTGGGGGGTGAGGTTAGTGTTAGGAGTAGAGGGGTGAGGTTAGAGTTAGGAGTGGGGGGTGAGGTTAGTGTTAGGAGTAGAGAGGTGAGGTTAGAGTTAGGAGTGAGGAGATGAGGTTAGTGTTAGGAGTAGAGGGGTGAGGTTAGAGTTAGGAGTGAGGGGTGAGGTTAGTGTTAGGAGTAGAGAGGTAAGGTTAGTGTTAGGAGTGGGGGTGAGGTTATGGTTATGAGTGGGGGTGAGGTTAGTGTTAGGAGTAGAGAGGTGAAGTTAGTGTAAGGAGTGGGGGGTGAGGTTAGTGTTAGGAGTAGATGGGTGAGGTTAGAGTTAGGAGTGGGGGGTGAGGTTAGTGTTAGGAGTAGAGGGGTTAGGTTAGTGTTAGGAGTGGATGGGTGAGGTTAGTGTTAGGAGTGAGGAGATGAGGTTAGTGTTAGGAGTAGAGGGGTGAGGTTAGTGTTAGGAGTGGGGGGTGAGGTTAGTGTTAGGAGTGGGGGGTGAGGTTAGTGTTAGGAGTGGGGGGTGAGGTAAGTGTTAGGAGTAGGGGGGATGAGGTTAGTGTTAGGAGTAGAGGGGTGAGGTTAGTGTTAGGAGTAGAGGGGTGAGGTTAGTGTTAGGAGTAGAGGGGTGAGGTTAGGTTTAGAAGTAGGGGGGATGAGGTTAGTGTTAGGAGTGGGGGGTGAGGTAAGTGTTAGGAGTAGAGGGGTGAGGTAAGTGTTAGGAGTAGAGGGGTGAGGTTAGTGTTAGGAGTAGAGGGGTGAGGTTAGTGTTAGGAGTAGAGGGGTGAGGTTAGTGTTAGGAGTAGAGGGGTGAAGTTAGTGTTAGGCGTGAGTGGGTGAGGTTAGGTTTAGGATTACGGGGGATTAGGTTAGTGTTAGGAGTAGGGGAAAGGTTAGTATTAGGAGTGGGAAAGTGAGGTTAGTGTTAGAAGTAAGGGGTTGAGGATAGTGTAGGAGTAGATGGGGAGAGTTAGTGTGCGAATTAGGTTAGTTAGTGTTATAGTAGAATATCAGTAAAATTACCGCTGTTCTACTACCGCATCCAAATTCACAAGCACCTTTTCACATGTATGTGATTGAGGAGGCATCCACTGCACCAGGCAGTGTTTGAAAATAGTGAATGACAATGAAAACCCAAAATTCTGAATTGCCTTTTACCTGAGCTCTGTTGTGCAAAGAGTGCATGGTGTGCCTGTACAGGTAAGGGATATTTGTCTAGAAACAGTTGGATAGAATTTGTTTTATGTGATGCCTGTACCATGTTGAATCTGGATTAAACCTGAGTTTCTAATGATAAGCAAGTAAACAGAGGTTACCTGCATAATAAGATATATATTTTTTTTGTTTCAGCGCTGTACATAGCAGAATGATATGCAGATCACCACTGTTGCTAAGAGTTATAGCAGCAACAGGACAGGTTTTACGCTTTCCTATTGGCTCTGAATTATGAAAAATGGATTTACGGACAAATAGGGAAACTCAGCTCACTTTCAGTGTGCCTTATTGCATTTGCACCAGTTATTACTGTTATTCATTATAACAACTTTTTTGCAACACTTGACAAAGTGCATTGAGCAATTTGTGTCACTCCCTGCCCCTTAGTAGAGCTTACAACCCAAACTCAGGAAGATCAAATGCTGAATATAAAATTGCCTTCTTAAAACAATAATGAGAGAGCTGTAGTGAGCTGTGATGTCCCATGATGTATCACTCCCCAATATGCATATCAACTGTTTATGTCCCTGAAAGTCAAGCACACATCCAGAACCTCTGATGTCAAGTGTATGGCTATAATGTATACATTTTACAGAGACACATGCATACAGCCTGTTTCAGACTCCCTGGTCCTCATTAGTGCATGACATAGATTGATATGGCTGTATAAGATAGGACTTCGACCAGTAAGATGGGTGCTACTAAGGTTTTTTTATGGACCCAAGCGGCACATAATTTTTGCTACTGCGCCATCATTCCCCCCCACCCCACCCCCAGCATTGTTATGATCCTGAAAGCAGAGCCGGGACAAGGTCTTCCAGCACCCAAGGCTGAGACACCAAAGTGCGCCCCTCCATTCCTTCCACCCTAGCCATCAAACACTGATTGCTATTAGACTAAGAGGCGCCACAGGGCCCACAACCTCCCCAACACCTTAATCTCTAGTTATCTGGCTTGCAGTCACTGCCATGTATCCCCTTTTCTTATTTCTTTCTGCTTCAAACACAATTAGGAATGACAGCTGAATGAATTCTGCGCCCCCTCCTACACTGCGCCCCGAGGCTGGAGCCTCTCCAGCCTATGCCTTGGCCCGGCCCTGCCTGAAAGATCCTAACAATGCCATGGCAAAAAAAAAAAAATTGGCGTGGAAATGTGGGCAGAGGTATGGATGCACTAGCAAAGAAGTACCTAATAAAGTGGCTTGAGAAATATATAGATTTTCTGGCCATTGTGTTTCTTTTGGTTCATGTATTAGCATACCTTATATTGATTATGAGCCACCAAAATGGCAAATATTGCAACAATAACCCTGACGTATCAAATGCAGCTATTAAGACCAATCAAATAATATCAAATACTAAATGCAGCAGTCATTAACCCACATAACAAATACAGCAAACATTGCAATCCATATGAAATGCAGCAAACATTACACTGCATAAGAACTACAGCAAACATTAAGCCCTATATAAAATGCAGTACCTGAGTAAAAGAAGGACTCTGTGGTGTATAACCCCATTTTAGGCATGACCCTGGGATGGCAGACCCCATTTTAGGCATGACCCTGGGATGGCAGACCCCATTTTAGGCATGACCCTGGGATGGCAGACCCCATTTTAGGTATGACCCTGGGATGTGTGACCCATTTTAGGCATGATCCTGGGATGCGTGACCCCAGTTCAGGTATGACCCTGGGATGTGTGACCACAGATCAGGCATGACCCTGGGAGGTGTGACCCCACTAATGAGCATTATCTACTGCACCTTAAAGTGTTAAAGAGAACCCGAGGTGGGATTATATTATGCTAGTGGGGCACAGAGGCTGGTTGTGCACACTAACACCAGCCTCTGTTGCCCCATGGTGTGCCTCAAAGACCCCCCTGCGCGCCGCTATACCCCCGCAGTGCTGGCGACACGCAGCGTGTCACCAGCACAATGTTTATCTAAGCGCTGTCTGTCAGCGCCGCTCCCCCGCCTCCTCCGTATCGGCGCTACCCGCCGAGTCACTTCCCTCCAATCAGCGGGAGGGAAGGGACACAGGCGGGTAGCGCCGATAAGGAGGTGGCGGGGAAGCGGCGCTGACAGACAGCGCTTAGGTAAACATTGTCGCCAGCACTGCGGGGGTATAGCACCGCACAGGGGGGTCTTTGAGGCACACCATGGGGCAACAGAGGCTGGTGATAGTGTGCACAACCAGCCTCTGTGCCCCACTAGCATAATAAAATCCCACCTCGGGTTCTCTTTAATGTTCCACAACGTCTGAAAATGGAACCCTGATAATGCAGAGGAGATCTACATTACTGATTGTAGCTTCACTGGCCTATTACCTTAAAGCAAGCCTGTAACTTTGCGGAAAGCAAAAGTTAGAAACCTACCTCAGTAGAGGGGAGCCTCTGCATCCTCCAGAGCCCCCCCCCCCCCAACTCCTTCTGCAGACCACTGCTGGATGCCAGGACCCCCTAGAAGCTCGCAGCCAAAGACAAATACGGACAGAAGACGGGCCAGTCCATACTTCGCATGCGCGAGAGAGGGCACTCACACATGCACAGTATGGAGCCGCCTTTGTTCGAGAGGACTCAGCTCCTGAAGACTTTTGAACTCCCCTGCAGTGTGGAATTTATATGGAGGAGCTGCCGCCGCAACAAGGGCACCGAGAGAGGAGAGGAAAGGCTCATTAAGACCCAGAGCCTTCCCTCTCCTTAGGTAAGTATTTGGTTTCTTTTTTCTTTTTTTAAACAGACTCCCATTGGCTTTAAGCTTCCTATAGTCAACAAAATGTCAAAGTATAATTTATTAAAGTAAATACACAATATTAAAGTACCTTGCTAAACATCTTAAAATTGTAAAGGAAAAAAACAAACATCAAGCATACAGGAACAGGTTGTTATTGTTAAATAACTCCACATCTTAGAGCTGCATTCAGATATAATATTTATTCCTGACTCAGCCAACCCTTAAAATGATTATTAATCTTCCCTGTCTACAGGCCCTTGAAAATTGTGTTTTCATAATCTAAGCTGTTTTCTTTTTTCTTTGTAAGTCCATTTCTTTATTACAGTTATATGAAACAGAAAACAGATGGGCTGTAGTGTAATGTAAATGTATATAATACGATATGGTTTGTGCTGAGTGTTGTATTTCTTTACTTCTGTGATCACATGGTTTTCATCTGGTGAATTTAATTATAAGATCTGAAATGATGAAGGTTTTTTTAGAGTGATGACGATATGGTCAGATATCAATGGATTATAGTTGTATGGCTGTATGGCTGTGTTTTAGGCCATGTTTCACAGTGATTGTTGTGTTCCCTGTGACAGCAAGGCAACGGACATGATATGCTTGCTCACGTTGCGTCGGGTACAGTGAAGCATGCAGTCGATGAAACGTATGCTTCACTCGTACTGTCAATGCGCACATTTAGCATTACGATGCCGCACCCTGTTACTCTGCAACACTCAAGGTGCTCTCTGAACATCCCATAGGATGTGCATTGCGGTAAGCCGTGTCACAAAGCCGCCGTTACCCTCACTGCAACGCACCACTGTGAATGTGTCCTAAGAAACACAATGATAGGTGTAAGCATGGGGTCACACTCACAATGCACAATCGCAGCGCACTGGGAGCAGTGTGTGGTTTTCAGGGGCGGTGGAAAAAAAGACGCTGGGCAGTTTAGCGACAGCAGGGAGAGCTGTCATTCAGCTCACCCTGCGCTCAACTCAGCGGCGGCGTACTAACTGCACGCCCTGACAGGACTAAAGATGTCACCCCCTGTGATACATTTCAGAATGTAAATCAGAGTAAGGAAAGATTTTGCAATGAGCAAACACTGACTAAATAATTTATAACTCAATATTGTAAAAAAAAAAAAAAAAAAAAATTTAGCAATTTTATTCATTACCTTATTTTTACTATAGTTCCTCTTTAAAGGGAACCTAAACTGAGAAGGAAATTGATTTTTCCTTTTAAAATAATACCAGTTGCCTGACTCTCCTGCTGATCCTGTGTCTCTAATACTTTTAGCCACAGCCCCTCAACAAGCAGGCACATCAGGTGCTCTGACTGAAGTCTGACTGGATTAGCTGCATGCTTGTTTTAGGTGTGAGATCCAGATACTACTGCAGCAGGACAGCCAGGCAACTGGTATTGTTTAAAGGAAACATCCATATCCCTGTCAGTTTAGGTTCCCTTTACACAAAAATGTCCAGGCTAGGGAAAAAAAAAATCGATCTACTTACCCGGGGCTTCCTCCAGCCCCTAGCAGCTGCTATGTCCCATTCCGCAGCTCCGCTCGCAGCCGCTGGCTTCCTGGTCCCAATGGCACAGAGGCCGACCTCTACTGCGCCTGCACGAGCTCCGCTGTCAATCAAGTCCAAGTTGCCCGGCGTGTACTGCGGAAGCCAAAGGCTGAAAGCGGAGCTGGAGTGAGACATAGCGGCTGCCAGGGGCTGGAGGAAGCCCCGGGTAAGTCTTTTTTTTTGTCTGTCCTGGACATTCCCTTTAAGTCAGTCAAATGTGGTGTTTGTTTGCTAAAGATTAATATACTTCATAAACCTCTTCCTAAAATATGTATCAAGTAAGCCTGTTTTATTTTCCTCCATGAATTTATCCTTCATAACTAGTGTAACATGTAAGTGAAAATGCATTGTAGTCAAAACAAGAACATTTTGCAACTGCAGTAGATCTATCCAGTGGGCTACAACGTGTAATTTCTATGCCAGGAACAGGATTAAAATTCCTGACCAGTCTACTTAGATTCTCATCCAGAACTGATGAGTAAAAGTTGTCAGCTGTGACCTTCATTTTCCCAAAAAGCATACAGTACTCAAACTAATCAAATAACAATACAGGAAGATCTCATATAGGTATGAACAGAGATGGGCTTTCGAGTAGAAAGCCACTTGGATTCAAAATTGTAATGAAGGTTGATTAAGGCAGGTGTGAGCACGGGAGACGAGGGGTTACTTACCCAGAAGTCCGTCGGCCCCTATGCGTATCACTCCACTGGCACGCGACCTATACGACGCGTTCCATGACTCCCTACCGCACTTCCTCCTTCCGGCTTGGAGCAGGAAGTGCATCCCATAGGTCACGTGCGAGTGGAGTAATACGCATAGGAGCCGGCGGACTTCTGGGTAAGTAACCCTCATCTCCCATACTCACACCTGCCTTAATCAACCTTTATTACAGTTTCAAACCTGAGTGGCTTTCTACTCGAAAGCCCATCTCTGGGTATAAAACACTCCTGAGTAATTGCCATAGGGTCTAAGTAAGCAATACTGCTGATTAGTATAGTATAATCCAAATTAGTTTTATTGACAAGCGAAGCAGTTCATTTTTGCGCACGGCGCTGCTGGGTGCCATTATAGCAGCAATGATATGCTGCGCGCCCTGCCAAACGGTAATTTGGGGATCCACCGATCGCAAGACCCCGAATTAAATATTTAACACGGCTGGGGAGTTCAGCAGCACCAGGGAGAGCCGTCATTTGTCTCGCTCTGCGCCCAACTGCCCGGCGCCTGAACAATATGTACCCATTGACAAGCACTTCCTCCAATCAAATGTACTCGAACAACTTCACCTGATCACCCAGTGAAAAGGCTAACTCACCAAAAAGAGTTACAGATTACCCAGCTAAATCAAGGTGAACCAGAACTCCTAGGAGTGTCTAAGGGGCTGTAAGAGATCAAAAAAGCCTTCTTACTAAAATGCTATGCAAAACAGAAGTTTACATTCTTAAAACAGAAGTTGTTTACTTGTATTTGAGTTGAAGTGAGCTTTAAGGTATCCCATAGTGCACCACTGCTGAGTATGCAAATCATCCCTTTGTTGTCCCTGATGGCTAAACACACCTCCTGAACCGCTGGAATGCAATGATGTGTCAGCTTGTTAATATTACAGAGCCAAACGTATCCAACATGCATACACACTGTTTCAGATTGGTTTGAGCTATGCTTACAGTAACCAGTATCAGCATTCGGGGCATTCAGCAGGCTCCCCCTCACCCTTTAAGATCTCCAAAAATGTCCTATTGTGCAGTCCACCTTCTCATGTGAAAACTCAATTATCTCACTAGGCACCGTCTCTTCATAGCATTTACCTCAATTACATTTAAGAATCCTCTTTGCACAGAGCATCAAAACCATCAAACCTTTCTTGACAAACACACTAAAGGTGCGTACACACGTCAGATAAAAATGAAAGATCACAGACCAATTTTACCCCCTTTCATGTAGTATGAGAGCCATACTCTACACAGTCTATTCTATGGAGCTGAACTCCCCATCAGATAGAAATCTTTGCAAGATGCTGCACACAAAGATGCTGTACACATGCAACAGATCAGTATCTGCAAAAGATCTGTTCCTGCAAAAGATCCATTCCTGCAAAATGCATTCATAGTCTATGACATCTGCAGATCTCATACACACCTTGTTTAATGGACATTCATCTGCAGATCAGACAATTATCTGCCGATCTGAAGATCCAACCTGGTGGATCTGATCTACAGATAATTGTCCGTTAAAAAAGGTGTGTACGAGATCTGCAGATATCATAGACTATGAATGCGTTTTGCAGGAACGGATCTTTTGCAGGAACGGATCTTTTGCAGATACTGATCTGTTGCATGTGTACAGCATCTTTGTGTGCAGCATCTTGCAAAGATTTCTATCTGATGGGGAGTTCAGCTCCATAGAATAGACTGTGTAGAGTATGGCTCTCATACTACATGAAAGGGGGTAAAATTGGTCTGTGATCTTTCATTTTTATCTGACGTGTGTATGCACCTTTAGGGCCCGTTTCCACTATAGCAAATCCGCATTCGGTGTCCGCATGCGGATTCGCATAGGCAATGCAAATGGATAAGTGGATGGGGCTGTTTCCACTTGTGCGTCTGCCGGAGCGTTTTTGTGTGCGGCTGAAATCTACACGGCAGAGCCGTCAGATTTCGCGTGGGAGAGGAATGCACGCGAATCACCGCTTATGCATTTTAATAGGGAAATTGCATGCGGGTTGAGCATGCGTTTTTTGATGCGAATTCGCATAGGTATTACTGTTAATTTACACAGGCAGTGACATGGTTAAATTTGCATATACCCTTACCTATGCGGAATCGCATGCGAAATCACGGCAAAAACCGCATGCGGAATCGCACCACATGCGATTTCGTCCGCGGTGAAATGCAGGCGATTCCGCACCGCACTAGTGAAAACGAGCCCTTACAGGCCATGGCGGTTTTAACAGGTTTTTGGAACATTGGAAGCAGGTTCCACGGTCTCCAAGGATGACCATTGTATGTGACTTCTCCTCTCCCGTTCTCCGCACGCCGCTGTTCCTGCTCTCTCCACACATGTGCATGGCAACAAGACACTTCCGCCTCGGTCGCCTCCCTATCGATTTTGTCACTATGTGACTCATTCAGGGTATGCACTGAATTTTTTTGTGACAGTCATTTCTTCATGCTTCGATTATACTTGATGTTGCACGGCAAAAATGGCCACCCACTATGTGAACTGCAGCTACCAATTGGGGGAATGGGGGGGGGGGGTGTTAAGGTTAAGTGCCATGGGGGGGGGGAGTTATTGGTTGTCAGGGGGTTATTAGTTGTCCATGGGTTTATTAGTAGTCTGGGGGTGTTATTAGTAGTTGGGAGAGGTTATTAGATGTCTGGGGGGGGGGGGGGGGGTTATTAGTTGCCCCCTGGGGGAGGGTTCTGTGTGAGAGTAGGAAGGGGTTAGGCCATAGTGAAATATTAACAAATATTACCAATATCTTACTGTATCAATTAAGTTATTTTTATAATGTCTCCTTAACCAATGTTTGTTTTCGCACTCGAATTAGCTTGGAGCATTTTGAAACGTATGCATTTCAGTATATACATTATTTGTATTTAGATGCTTGCACCGGTTTGCCTGCCCAATGCATTGCAATGAATCACCTACACGTTAGCATGTAGCTTTACATTTTGTTGTGGATATTGCATTTAGCAGATGTCAGATTGTTTTAACAGGGTGTGCCTCCTATGAGATACTTGGAAAAATGTGTCCTTTTCTGCAAATCCTTTCTCCACTGGAATAAACTGTATTATTCTGAAAAGGTTGTGACTTTCTGGAATCGTTATGAGAAGCCCTATGTATAATTTGCTCCCTTTATCCAATGAAAGACAAAAAATAAAAGAAATTTAAAAGGTGGTTTATGAGAGAAAAACCCTGTAACTCAGAAATAACACAAAAACACAAACTTTATTATATAAAATACAAATAAAACAAGAGAAACGTCAATGCTGAAAGCATGTTAGAAGTTATAAAGAAAATAAATAAACGGAGACAGAAATCCGTGGAGCCCTACCAGCTAATGTATTGTCAAGGAACCTGAAGATAGTTAAAAAAAAAAAAAAAAAAAAGAGTTTTAACTACCCGGGGCTTCTGCCAGCCCTCCGCAGCCCCCCTGTGCCTGCACCCCAACAAACCAATCCTCCGTTCCCCCACCGCTGCTCAGTTTCGCTTTCTTCAGTTGCCGCCCTTGGTCGTGATCCTGTCACCGAAAGCATCCTGCGCTGCGGCGGGGGACCAGAGGATCGTTGAGGACCGGCACAGGCACAGGGCCGCTGCATGGGGCTGGCAGAAGCCCGAGGTAAGTGAAACTTTTTTTTTTTAAACTACAGTATCTTCAGGATCCCTTTAAAGGAAACATAAAGGCAAGAAAATAAGAGGCGTTTCACTTACATGGGGCTTCTACCAGCCCCCTGCAGCTGCCCTGTGTCCTCGCTGGTCTTCAACGATTCTCCGTTCCCCCGCCACAGGTTAGTTTCGCTATTGCGGGTTGATCTAAGAAATATTTCCTGCCCCCCCCCCCCCATAGCAGGATCTCTTAAAAGTCTTTACAGTAGAAGCAAGTGGATTGTAGAGGATGCACACCTTACCCAAGAAGTGGGTGCATAACCTGTGACTGCTAAGCCCAAGCACCCGGTACTTCAACAGTCAATTGTAGGTTCAGGTTAGCACACCAACTTCAAAGTGCGAACAATTCAATTTATTGCTTCATCAGCGCATAAATGTGACAATTGTTTCGGGGCCAGTCCCGAAACAATTGTCACATTTATGTGCAGATGAAGCAATAAATTGAATTGTTCGCACTTTGGAGTTGGTTTGCTAACCTGAACCTACAATTGACTGTTAAAAGCTGTTTCAATGGCAGAAAACTGCCATGGTAGTCTTTCAGGAGGGGCGTAGCTAAACAACAATTTTCTGGCTCAAACGGTCTATTTTTAAATATTTATTCATGCAACTCTATTATAAGTTCTGCAGGCTTTACTGACAGCATAGAATTTATTTTGAAACTTTAGGCCGCTTTAAGGTGTAGTCCAAATTAGAGACCTGCATTGCGGGTAGGTAGGTAGGGGGGGGGGGGGGGGCTTGCGGTTCTGTCGATACACAACTCCACTCCAGTAAACACGACAAGATCTCTCTGATGCTAGTTTGTAGAAAGGTGCTCCAGCTGCCAGAATAATTTAGAAGCAAAATAATCAGGACAAACAAACACAGTCATTCAGTCAATATAAGAGTGGCGTAGCAAAGGAGCTTTGGGCCTCAGTGCAAGATTTACATTGGGGCCCCCAAACATTCTATACATAACAATTCACATGGTGCAACAACACCTGCCAAGGACATCCATAGTATGAGAGCTGTAAGCAAAGTAGGGCAAGTTTGTCAAGGATCATCATTATTCAAAGCGTATATGGTTATCTTTACCAGCATAGCACCGTTGATGAGTTAATACTGTAGTTGAAGGAGGACCCCTAGTGGGTGGGCCCCTCTAGTTCACGGGCCCTAGTGCAGCCACAACCTCTGCATGCCCTATTGCTACACCACTTGCTGCGTGTAACATCAGTAGTTATACATTTTTAAGAAGGAACAACTGGCAATGAAAATACTCCTTGTTTATCCAGAAGCAAATAAAGCAATTCATGACGAAGCAATGTATCCACAGCTCTTCAGCTTAGGTAGAAGAAATTAAAACCACTGATTACTCAGCAACAGCAAAAATACAGCTAAAAAGTAAAAGCGTGTCTGCATTGTTTAAACCTGCTATACAACATTGTCACCCAGCATATATGTGACAGATTTGCTTCAGCTTTCTTTAGCAGAGGGCAGGATTATCAGCATTGGATAATGCTGTGTACTTAAGCACAAGAGATAACAGTGAAAAATGGTGACATTTGCACTGAATCATTCATGGTTATGCTGTGAAATGTGAACACTTATAGACTAGTACATGAAACATGCACAACACAATGTGCTTCTTGGGACACAGTCTCTACCCCACTTGCAAAAGCAACCGAAATCAGATGTTTCTTATGTTAAAGGGAAGGTTCAAGCAAAATAAAAAAATGAGTTTCACTTAGGGCTGGTTCAGACGGACGTTTGGAGGCGTCGCGTTCGTTGGCGTTGCGTTCGTGATGCGTTCAGGCTTTCAGCAGCGTTCGCATTGCGTTCGGATGCGGTCACGTTTTTTCTTCCCCTAGAGGGACATTACCCGTCGCGGTTAACCGCCCCTGGAAGCAACATGTAGCTTCCAGGGGCTCCTTGAACGCCAGTGAAAATCGGGACCCGAACGCCGCGTTTGTGCAAACGCGCGTAAAAGCTTGGTACAAACGCTCCCATTCACTTGAATGGGAGCGTTTAACGCCAAGCCCCGAACGCTGGCAGCAAACGCTCTGCAAACGTCCGTCTGAACCAGCCCTTACCTGGGGCTTCTACCAACCCCATGCTGCCATCCTGTGCCCTCGTAGTCACTCACTGCTGCTCCAGTCCCCCGCTGGCAGCTTGCCGACCTCGGAGGTCGGCGGGACGCATTCCCACTAGTGCAGGAACATTAACACATACATTTTTACACGTTACTGGTTCAATGCGTAAGTTTTTACGCATTGAACCAGTAATGCGTAAAATGTATGTGTTAATGTTCCTGCACTTACTCTACAAAAGCTTCAATGGAACTTAATGATGATCTGTGTCCCGCTTGTTTCTGCTTGTGGCTTGTTGTTTCCTAAACCCCAAAAATCCACACATTTCCAGACAATACATAACATAATTTATCTGTTTATTTGCTTTGATTCCAGTTTTGCGTTTACACGCTGCATGGGGCTGGCAGAAGCCCCAGGTAAGTGAAACTCATTTTTTTATTTTGCTTGGACATTCCCTTTAAGGCAACACACAAAGGGAATTTTTATAAAGTACGGTACTATAAAAAAGTTATTTTGAAATTCTCAAACACCATCATTTAGAGACTTAGAAACTCATAACCTTGATATTATTGTCTAATATTCAGTTTATATGAAGCTAAAAATGAGTGCAGAATTACAGCATAAACTATAAAAAGGGTCATGGCTCCAGATAATATAGCAACCCAGATAATATACACCCATTTCAAAGAGCTTTAGCTTTAAGGTGCCTTACATCTATCGACTTGGCAGCCGATCGACCATCGAATTGGATGAAAATCGGTCCTGCCCAGAGCATGCCCGATCGAAAATGCAACCAATTTTGGGCCAAAATTGGTCACATGTATCGACATGCTGCAAGATGTCGGCCGCCATGATCGATCGGGTGTTGTGGCAGTAACGGTGTGTGATATCAGGACGAGCAAATGCAAAGAAAACCCTGTCACTGTAACCCCTAATGTAAAAATGTTCCTGCCTGGTGCCCAGTGCAGTATACTTTACCTGTCTGCGGGCCCTGGCTCCGGGTTCCATCTGCAAATCCGCAGACACGGACCCCACGTGGTTGCCGGAGTAATGTGGGCAATAATGTGTGACATCACACACAAGCCCATGTATAAGCCAGAAACAACGTGGGGTGCGTTTGCGGATTGAGGACGGAGCCAGCTGTGGACACAGACAAGTAAAGTATACTGCACTGGGCACTGGGGGGAGGGGCATTTTACATTAGAGGTAGCAGCGTGAAGGCGGTGGATGCGGCGTCACAAGGCCTGCGGTGTATGGGAAGGCAACAGATCTCTCTCCAATTAGATTCAATCAGAGTGAGATCTGTCTCTCAGTCAATCTGCTCACCATTGCCTGATGTATGGCCACCTGAACTGTGATATAAGTTACTGAATACACCATTAGCCTGTAACAGCTCTGGAATAAGAAGGTCTTCACAACTGGACTAGAGGGTCTTCACAACTGGATTAGAGGGTCTACACAAGCTTCAATGGAACTTAATGGTGATCTGTGTCCCGCTTGTTTCTGCTTGTGGCTTGTTGTTTCCTAAACCCCCAAAATCCACACATTTCCAGACAATACATAACATAATTTATCTGTTTATTTGCTTTGATTCCAGTTTTGCATTTACACTCCACTCAAATATTAATTCATACAGAGGTTTAGATTTTGGGACGTGAAAATAAGAGATCTTTTATATCGGAGAGGTGTTTCATTGGAAAAAGGCTGTTCAGGGATGTCACTGAAACTATTATCCCATAGTTCTGTCACTTCTAGCATGTGACACTATGGCATACTAATGGCACCTGCTAAGAAGAGAGAATATGAGGTGACAAGTTACAGAACAGCAGTAGAAAAGCAGCTGTCAGTTGTCATACACGTCTGCTTGTCTCTGGGAAAGACTATTTGAAAAATCTAACAATATAAATGAATTTAAACTTATTTTAGTGCTACAAACCATATCTATCTCCCTCTCTCTTTCTATCTATCGATCTCTCTCTCTATCTCTCTATCCTTTTGTTGCACTCTTTTAAATGAATCAGTTTTTCTTTCAGGGAGGTAGACAAGGGAATGCTGTGCTGGTGTTTATGAACAGCATAAACTGACGCTGTGTGAACCTACAGTGGACCACGTTATTTTTTTGTCACCGTGAGTGGAAGCATGACATCATGATGAAGTCCTTCCTGCAAGAGACTGGCAGATGTGTGTGTGAGTGACTTTCGCGTTAAGAAGAGCAGTGTTAAAACACTTGAAATATTATGGCAAGTAAATAGTACAAACCCCAATTGAGGAGGAAATATTCTCTGATATGAAAAATGTTATTGCATCCAACATAACAGGTACAAAGTGCTTTCAGTCATTGTGACGGAACACTAAAAAACAGGGTAAGCCAACTGCAGGATCAGACAATTCAATCTATGCCATTCACAGACACCGGCACAGCAGTCCCTTGTCCACCTAGATGGAGGAGTAACAGCAACGGTTTCATTATTTTTCAGTCATTCCCTGTATCTATTTTCACCAGTCCTTCTTAAATTGGACATATTACTTACATTGCAAGACTGCGTGTCCATGCAGAATTAACTTATTAATTATCTTTTAACTCACTGCTCAATCAACTCTCGTCTGGTTTCTGCTCCAATCACTCCACTGAAACAACCCTTACCAAAAAGGCTAATGGCCTCCTAACAGCCAAATCCAAAGGTCATTATTCCATCCTCATCCTTCTTGATCTGTCCTCTGCATCAACCTGCTCCTCCACACACCCTCTTCCTTGGATATTAACCCTCCTGGCGGTTAATTAAAACCGCCAGGGGGCTGCGCAGCACTATTTTCTTTTACAATTTTTTTTTTAATCATGTAGCTAGCCTAGCGCTAGCTACATGACAGCCACTATGCAGCGGCATCCTCCCACCATCTTTGATCGTCTCCGGTGATCAAGCCCATCTGGAAATCCCGTTCTGAACGGGATTTCCATTAGGGCTTCCCCCGTCGCCATGGCGATGGGCGGTGTCACAGGAGCCCTGGTGGCTGACCGCAATTGGCCTTCTAGACGGTGCCAGCGCACAGATCGTGCGAACTCTGGTCGCAGTCAATGCGCAGGAACCGTTAAGAATTAGCCGCAGACAAACCAGAAGGGAGCCTGTGAGATACGGGTAATTACAACTTCACACACTGGTTCAGGGTATCTGCCACCACCGCGGTTACCATGGGACCGAGGAGCCCACTGACTGACTGGTCCTGCGAATAAAACGGTTAAACACACGATATTCTGTCTAGCCAACAACAAACAAACAGTAGCGTATCTTCAGAGACCCGGGATCAGTTCTGTGTGTGCTGATAAGCAGGGTAGCGGACAGTGAATGACTTGGATAAAGTCGTTTATTCACAGCAATATAAATATTTAATATATACAGACAATTATTAAAATCAACAATTATTAAAACAGTAATAGCCAGTATAAAAAAATAAAAGAAGGGAGAAAAATACTTAGGGTTTGTGGAAATATGTCCTTTCGTGGGAAAATCATCAAGTCCAAGCAAAACGGTTTCAAGTTCTTAAAGCTCTTGGTTTCAATCAAAGTTCAGCAGAATTCTTTGTTCCAGGTTACAGAAGATGGCCAATCAAGATGGCCGCTAGCACATGTGTCCTTTGTTTCAGAGCTTCATTCAAAGTTAAGCAAAATGGCCACCAGCCCTATGTCCTCTGGCTGGCAGCAGGATGTTCTCATATGGATGGAATGGGAGGACTCGATGCCCGCCTGCTGGCCAGGTGCTTTTGATGAAGCTGGTTTGGGGGTGTGGCAATGCCGGCCCCTCTGAGTCACCAACCAATGACAGTTCATTCCCTCTGAGAGATTTTAGGGCTAAACTTATGAAATGCTGTAACTCCTGAACCATACACGTTATATTTAGGGAGTTAACAGCTTCACACTTGTTGGAAAATACAGATTAATATGATATCCGACATGGCTAGTGCAGCAGATCAGGTTCCTGAGAAGATTCATACCTGGGTTGTAGGGGCCCCGGGCCCCTCTCGACTGGTATCAAGAGATCCAGCATGACCCTATGGATCCAATGATACCGCTCTCATAACCACCCTATTTATTGTATTCTGTAAATGGGCAAAAGATTATATAGTACATTCATTTCTTCCTGCTAAGGCTGGAGCCAGGCTGGCTGGAGTCCAGCTGTGTCTAGCTTCCTGGGATCTCCCTCTATGAAAGGCCCTGTTGGCTCCTTTAATTAACATCTGAATGTGAGATCAGCTTAGACAAACTTTGAGCCAGTCTTCCTGCCAGCTGCTAACAGGGGAAAAAACTGCCTGTTTAAAAAACAGGAATGTCAGTCTCTAAATCGCTGGCCTGACTACAATCAAGGGCAATCGGCGCAATAAACCGATTGCGTTCTCGTTTCTCACGGCTGTTCCGTGACAGGCGGGATGACGTTACCGACGTCATCGGCGTCAAAGGGAGTCCCGATCAAACCCTCAGCGCTGCCTGGCACTGATTGGCCAGGCAGCGCATGGGGTCTGGGGAAGGGCCGTCGCGGCGCACGGTGGCGAATTGGCGCGGAGGGGCGGCGATCGGGCAGTACACGCAGCTAGCAAAGTGCTAGCTGCGTGTACAAAAAAAAATTATGCAAATCGGCCCAGCAGGGCCTGAGAAATCCTCCTGCGCGGCTTACCCCGAACTACGTTCGGGGTTACCGCCAGGAAGGTTAAAAAGTAGGCAGTTAAAATCTGACAGAATTGACAGGTTTTGGCCCAGTCTATCTCCTCATGGGGGATTCTTGGGTTTTCTTTGTTTTTAACAGCATTTCCTGAACAGCAGTTTAACTGCCAAAATAGTAAGATACCAGCCAGACTCCCTACTCACTTGCACAATATTTTGTCAGTTAGACTTTCCAATTGCTGGTCAGGAAATGTTGTTGAAAACAAAGAAAACCTTGAGAATCCCCGTGAAGAGATGGACTTGCCCAAAACCTGTCAGTTCTGCCAGATTTTAACTGCCTACTTTATTCGCCATAGTGGTCCTTTAAGGACCTTTCTTTTTCCTGGACGTCTTTCTATCTCTGTGGAAGATCTTTCACTCGCTCTTATTCAGACCACATCTCCTCTCTTTGTTCACTACCCATCAGGGTACCTGGAACAAGGGGACCATGAGAGGAAAGAGAAGGCTCTTTATGATGACCCAGAGCCTTTCCTGTCCATAAGTATCTGATTTTTTTTTTTTTTTTTTTTAACAATCACTTCAGATTTGCTTTAATTCAGCCAGTCGACTTATCCACCTCTCTTCCTGCACTTCATCTGCTGCTCCTCTTTGCCAAGCTATTTATTGCCTGCCAGGAGTGTAACTAGGCCCCGCCGGGGCCTCCTGCAGAAATTCTGGAGCGCCGTTTTGGGGGGCTGGAGGGGTCGCAGCATGAGGGGAAAGCCATGCCCACAGTTGGCGGGGAGGGGGAATGGTCCTCCCCCCCCCTCACCTCGGGGCTCTCCCCTCCAGCTTAATCAGTGTCCGGGCAGCGGCAGGCAACGGCTGATACATACCTTCCGTATTCCGTGCGCTCCGGCGTGCGTTCCTCACTCTAGTCTCTGACGCGACTTCCTGTTATAAAGGAAGTCGCGTCAGAGACTAGAGTGAGGAATGCACGCTGGATGGAGCGCACGGAAGACAGAAGGTATGTATCAGCCGTTGCCTGCCGCTGCCCGGACACTGATTAAGCTGGAGGGGAGAGCCCCGCTGACTGTGGGCATGGCTTTCCCCTCATGCTGTGACCCCTCCAGCCCCCCAAAATGGCCCTGAGTGGGCCCCGGGTGGGGGGGGGGGCCCGGGCTCCCCTGCGGGAGCAGGGGTCGCATCCCCTGTTCTTGTTGTTACGCCAGTGTTTCCCGCCAATTAACCAGGAGATTCAATTCAAACTTTTAACTCTAACCTACAAAGCTCTCCGCAATCTTTCTCCCCTGTACACCTCCTTACTAATCTCCAAGTACCATCCCAACTGCAACTTCTGTTCTGCACACTACCTTCTGCTATCCTGCCCTAGAATCACCTCCACCCACCCACATATACAGGACTTCACACAACTGCTCCAGAATTCACTTCTCAAACCCCTCAACCTTTAAGCACACCCTTAACCACTTGACCACTACAGGTTATGCTAACTGGATGGACCAGAGCAATTTTCACATTTAAGCGCTCCTCCCATTAATGCACTAATAACTTTGTCACTACTTATGTCACCTAAATACATTGTTTTTTCACCACAAATTAGGCTTTTTTTGGGTTATACTGTTTGCTAAGACTTATTTTACTAGATTTACATTTTTATGGGAATAATAAAAAAATGAAAAAAATAATAATTTCTCAGTTTTCAGCCATTATAGTTTTAAAATAAAATGTGATAATCTAGATAAAACTCACACATTTTATTTGCCCATTTGACTTGGTTTTTACAGTGTTTAAATTATGTCCCTAGTTCAATGTATGGTGACAATATTTTATTTGAAAATAAAGGTGTATTTTTTCTGTTTTGTGTTCGTTTATACTATACTATTTATAGTTTATACTATATCACTAATTACAAGCCCTTATTTGCAAAAATAACAGTAATATACCCTCATAACATACATATTAAAAATAGTCCCTAAGATAACTATTTATGTTTTCATTTTAAATGCTGTCTTTTTTTTTTAAGTGTTTATTTTGGTAACTATGGGGAGGGGGGTACAGGGTTCATAACTAATGAGGGATTTATTTATTTGCATGTAGGTGTAATTTTACTTTTTGACCTTTAGATGTCCCCTTTATTTCTGTATACTGTGAACAGTACACAGGTAGTGTTATGTGTGTTGACTTTCATTTTCAGAATGAATAGTGTAATGGTTAAGGGCTCTGCCTCTGACACAGGAGACCTGGGTTCAAATCTCGGCTCTGCCTGTTCAGTAAGCCAGCATCTATTCACTAGGAGACCTTAGGCAAGACTCCCTAACACTGCTACTGCCTATAGAGCGCGTCCTAGTGGCTACAGCTCTGGCGCTTTGAGTTCGCCAGGAGAAAAGCGCAATATAAATGTTCTGTGTTTGTTTGTTTGTTTGTTTGTTAGTTGATGCCGGTGATCATTCATTAGATACTTTGATCGGCTTTGGGAGCACATTAGTGTACTAAGGGCCTGAGACCACTAACGCAGTTGTGTCTGCTTCTCAGTTATACATCAATGTTCCAGATGCTAAAAAGCGGACACAACTGCGTCAGTGGGCTCAGGCCGGTAGTATCTTAAAGTGTCCCTAAAGCCGATCAAATTACCTGTAATGAATGATCACCGGCATATGTGGGACAGAAGCGGACACAACTGCCTTAGTGGGCTCAGGCCCGAATGGGGGGCGAAGAGTAAGTGCGTGGGAGTGCAGAAGATTGCGGTGGAGTACGTATATCTATGCCCCTGGAGCTCAGATGAAGTCTCAAGGAATGTATATATACTGTATTGAAACCAGGAAGTGGTTAAAACACACATTTCCAGACTAGCATACAATCTAACCTAGGAGATTTCACTTTCGCTTCCAGTGAAAAATGGCGCAGGATAAATAATGGCGCACGGAGACGCTAATAGTTATTTAAAACGCTATTAAGCATTTTATTTAAACCACACTGCAGCTTACCCCAACAGTGCCTTTATGGAGTCCCACCATAGAGCCAGCAGACTTTTCAGGATGATCGGCTCAGACAAGTGCCTGCAGCCGCGATGATTACAGAGGCAGCACTGAGAGCCCCATAGGTCCGATGCTGTTACTGCTCCTCTGCCTGACCAGTTTGCACTGTGCTCCATATGATTTCTGGTAAAATGCGGGAGCGGTAACAGCATCGGACCTATGGGGCTCTCAGTGCACCGTCCTGCCTCTGTAATCATCGAGGCTGCAGGCACTTGCCTGAGCCGATCGCCCTGAAAAGTCTGCTGGCTCTATGGTGGGTCTTAAATACAGGCAGTAGGGGTAAGCTGCAGTGCGGTTTGAATAAAACGCTAAATAGTGTTTTAAATAGCCTGCACTATTTTTTAACAGTTAAAATTTTAAAAAGCATTTTACAATGTAACTGAATGTGGCATCATTATTATACCCCGCGGTGCTGTGTGCCATTTTTATCTGCTCTGCCACTTTCAGCTTCTGGGCAAGCTGTGCTCCTCTCTGAATAAAGCTTAAAGACACAGCAAGCCTTGTTGGGAACCTTTTGTATTTCCCCATCTCTTGTTTACTCTCTTTTCTTGTAGATTGTAAGCTCCCAAGGGCATGGCCCTCTCTCTTTTCTCTTGCAAAAGGCTGTATAATGTGTTATGCTGGGCATACACGGGTCGTTTTTTTGTTATCAATCGAGCCGCTGATGGCTCGATTGATAATACCCGACGTGTCCGATGACCCGCCGGATTGATTCCGCGCTCGATACCCGCAGGCGGACAATAGCAGAAAACGAGCGGAAGATAAGAGAAGTGCCCGCGGGGATGAGCGGGAATCGATCCAGGCGCCAGAGGGGACGAGCGGGAGTCGATCCGGCGGCTAATCAAGCCGCAGAAACGGATCGTGTATGCCCAGCATTAATTACCATACAATTGTTACTGAAAGTTACATGGTCTAACACTTCTATATTGCGCCATTGTGCCAATGTGTGCGTACTGTTGCCCTGTGCAGGTCTCATTATGATGATATTCCAGTTTAAAAATTTTAAACGAGATTTGTGTGGGTTGATTTCCTTTAAAGTGAACCTCCGGACTAAAAATCGACTCAGCAGCACTGAAAAGGCGTTTTTTCTTTAACAGTTTCACAGCATCAGAACTTTGTTTCTCTTATACAAGCCTCATTTTTAGCTGCACAGAAGAAAACTGCCCGGGCTTTTTTCCACTGATGCTGTGCAAAGCATGATGGGATTTCTGGTGTTGTTGCTCTCGTTCTGCTGTGTTGGTGCAAATTTTTGGTGCAAATTTTTTTTTTTTTTTACATTTTGAATTTGACATTTGAAGCCTAGCGTGTGCAGCTGGGAGGGGACAGTTGGAACTGTGTCTCCTGCTCCTTGTCATCTCCTTTCAACCAAAAAGATGGCTGCCCCCATGAATCACAAATATTTGCTTGTTCTTTTAAAACAGGGTGGGTAAAAAAAAAATATATTACCTATCTATCCTAATTAACATAACTAATGTAACTTAATGACAGTATGTTTGTTTAGGCTGAAGTTCCCCTTTAAGATTTTCCTTTGTGCCGTAATGATTATCTTACTTAAAAAGGAACCCGAGGTGGGAGACCTATGGAAGCTGCCATATTGATTCCCTTTTAAAGGATACCCCAACTGAAATGTGACATAATGAGTTAGACATGTGTATGTACAGTGCCTAGCACACAGATAACTATGCTGTGTTCCTTTTTTTATTTTTCTGCCTGAAAAAGTTAAATACAAGGTATGCAAGTGGCTGACTCAGTCCTGACTCAAACAGGAAGTGACTACAGTGTGACCCTCACTGATAAGAAATTCCCCTTCTTTACCTCTTTCTTGCTCTCAGAAGCCATTTTCTGCTAGGAAAGTGTTTTATAGTTGGAATTTCTTATCAGTGAGGGTCACACTGTAGTCACTTCCTGTTTGAGTCAGGACTGAGTCAGCCACTTGCATACCTTATATTTAACTCTTTCAGGCAGAAAAATAAAAAAAGGAACACAGCATAGTTATCTGTGTGCTAGGCACTGTACATACACATGTCTATCTCATTATGTCACATTTCAGTTGGGGTATCCTTTAAACAATACCAGTTGCCTGGCAGTCCTGCTGATTTCTCTAGTCAGTAGGGTCTAAATCACACACCTGAAACAAGCATGCAGCTAATCTTATCAGATTTGTCATGAACATCTGATCTGCATGCTTGCTCAGGGTCTATGGCTTAAAGTATTAGAGGATCAGCAGGACAGCCAGGCATGGTGCATTATTTAAAAGGAAACAAACATGTCAGCCTCCATATCCCTTTCACCCCCTCCCTTTAACAACCCTCTTGTTTACCTCACTAAAACTCCTACACACTTCAAAAACCAAAGACCAGTAAGGAATGCCGAGGGACTTCTTTACCCCCCAAAATAATGTGATTTTGTCAGTTGAGCCATGCGTCCTATTAATGTATGCAAAGTGTGATAGTCAGCTCAGGTCTGTTATTACAGCAGACAGGTACTGAATGCTACAACTTTATTGTAATGCAGACAGATAACTGCATGCCAACAGATGATTAGAAGCTGCATGGGACACTCTCTGTGGGCTAAAATAAATATATAATTTAAAAAATAGATCCGCATGCGTTTAATACTAACCATACACTTGGGATACAAGTGACTCCTGAACTTTTTCAGAACGGCAAATCTCAATATGATACCCAAACTGATTTCTGTGCTTATAAGGCTGTTGGAAAAGCATGTAGATATGCTCCTGACATGGGAGTTGCTGCTGGATGCTGTATATTCTGCATTGCCTGGTGTATCTCCATTCTGACTTTTGAGGAATATTTGAATTGCACCAATGAGTGTTCACACACTGTGGCTCATGTGCAATTAACTTTTTCTCCTGAGTTTTTTTCTCGGAGATAATTTTTCACCTTCTGTTTAAATTTGTTTTTTTTCAGCACTCTGCAATTGAAAAAGTACCAAAAGGCTGTTGAATAAGAATTGAAATTATTTTGAGTTAAGAATTCTTGCTGGAGGCTTAAAATGCATTTTATTGATAAGGTGTGAAAATGATGTTTCAACATTAACAACAAAACATGCAGCATAGCTTCTCTGTATATAAAAAGTATTTTAAAATAAATCACATAATAAATATATTTACATTATATATTTTTTTAAACATAGACTGTTTACATTACATTCAAATCAGAGCTTAAAATGGAATTGGCTCATGAATCCCACAAATAAATAAATACATGAATACATTCATAGTATATACAAGTTTGGACAACTACAAACAATATAGAAGATCACTGATTCAACACCTACCCCCAAGTTAGGCGTAATTAGTGTGTCAGTAATAATTTATACTGTATGTGGCTATCCACAAAACATGCAATGATGGCAGTATATGGTGAAAAGCTTAAATGACCTCTGGCGTAAAAATTTTAAACGCATATAAACATATACAAATACGAAGTACATATCTTCCAGAGTAAAATGAGCCATAAATTACTTTTCTCCTCTGTTGCTGTCACTTACAGTAAGTAGTAGCAATCTGACATTACCAACAGGTTTTTGACTAGTCCATCTCTTCATGGAGGGAGAAGGGGTTCTCAGGGCTTTCTTTATTTTTAAAAGCACTTTTTAAATGGCAGTTGTTCAGTCCAACTGCCAAAAACATGTGCAGTGAGCAGGGAGACTGGCCAGCATCTTTGTATAAATCTTTTTTAGGGGGTGTCTTTATAAAGAAGAAAGGCCATGCTGAGAATCCCCTATGGAGAGATGGACTAGCCCAAAATCTGTCGGTAATATCAGATTTCTAATACTTACTGTAAGTGACAGCAACATAGGAGAGAAGTAATTTATGGCTCATTTTACTCTAGAAGAAATGAACTTCATATTTTTATGCATTTCAAATTTTAAGATTTTCGTGACAGTTCCTCTTTAAACATATTTGAGAAAAGGGTACAAAATAAATATATGAATACCTTTACAGTTTTTACCCCATTTTACATCTTTTGCCTGTGAAAATTGACAGCTATTTGACATTCCCGGCATTCCATTACTTTTTGTTAACTTGTTATATCGCTGGAAATTCACAGATCTTGCCTGTTTGCAAACAAGAAAAACAGACTGTAATCCTAGTTTTGCTCCAGAAACATTGAAGGATTTTATGTCACCATTGACCAGACTTGCAGGATGCATTCACACTAAGCAGGTTGCTGGATGTGATCGCACTGCACATGCAATTGTATGGGCAGGTTTACATCTCTGCGTTGCAACGGATCACGTTAGCCAAACACTTTCTACAGTGCGTTTCTGGACAACGTGCACATTACGTATCAATTGTTTATGCTCTGAAAAATAACATTCCCACTATAGCGCCAGCATTATGCAATGCACATAGCCCAAAGTTAGTTTTTGAGCCCTTTCACACTTAGAATGTTGCGTTGCACCACAACAGACAGTATCAATGCAACTCAACACAATGCAATGTTATTTCTATGGGGCTTTGAGGGATAATTCACAATGGGAAGTTGCGGTGCTGCGTTATAAACTCTTATAACGCAGCTCACCGCACTGCAATTGCATTGTAATGTGTAGCGTTATGTTAATGCACTGCTGCAGTGCGTTACCTCTAGACGCACACGTTACCAGGTACAGGAAAGCATACTTTTTATTGCCTGTATGCTCTACTGTACCTACTCTATGCAGCGGTAACGCATCGTTAATGTGCGTTACCACCTTTTTTTGCGTTGCACTGTAATGCTGCGTTGCGACTTTAACCTCTTGAGGACCACAGTGTTAAACCCCCCTAAAGATTTATAATGGCCAAAAACTGAGAAATAATGAATTTTTTTCATTTCTTTCTTAATCTTCCTGTTAAAATAGATTTAGAAAAAAATAATTCTTAGCAAAATGTACTACCCAAAGAAAGCCTAATTAGTGGCGGAAAAAACAAGATATAGATCAATTGATTGTGATAAGTAGCAATAAAGTTATAGGGGAATGAATGGGAGGTGAACGTTGTTCGGATGCATGAGATTTTCGGACTGCGGTGCTGAACCGGTTAATCCCTCTCCCTCCCTCCCCCCGCCAGCCAATCAGCGTGATCAGCTGTCATAGGCTTCAGCCTATGACAGCCGATCACTTCCCAGCCTATGGAGGTGTTTTGTTCCCTTGACATCCGAAACGAATCGTTGGTATACGGAATGGCATGTGTCACTTTTTTGAATTAAAACATTGAACTTGGTTCATTAAGAGTGTGCGGATTATCAGGATCTTTTTTAGCCTATGGAGGCTGTGACACGGCTGTCCCCAGTACAGCACTGCCTTAGATCGCATTGCTGTACGGGTAATTCGACGGCATCTAACAGTTTCCGATGCTGCGATTGCCGCTGGGAGACTCCGCCTACCAAGCAGGAGATGCGCGCGCAGCGTGTGCGCGATCTCCTGCAAAAGCAAGCCCCAGGACTTTACGCTAATCGGCGTTAGGCGGTCCTGGGTCTGCTGCTGCGGCCACGCCCATCAGCGTGACGTGGTCGGCAATAGATTAATGTTGCATTACAACGCAAGGTCCCACTGTGAATGTAGCCTCACATGGAGTGCGGTGCATCAAGTTCAGAAGCAGTAACGCAGCATGCTGCGCATTAACGGGGTAAGGCGTGCCTATACAGTGGCAGCAGGGCATACTTTTATTGTACTGTATGCCTCATGGCAACAATAATACACGGTCCAACTTTTCAGCTACATTGCAGCAGGGCTGTGGAGTCGGAGTCGGAGTCGTGGAGTCGGGCAATTTTAGGTGCCTGGAGTCGGGAAAAAATGCACCGACTCCGACTCCTAATGAATTTGTAACTGTAATTAAAATAGAAAATATGATAAAATGTTCTATTTCTCAGATAATAGTCATTAAAAATAATGTATATATACAGTATATATACAGTAATAGCTGTGCTTAGTCCACAAAAATGAAATAAACCAATCAAAATTAGTTACTTGTGCTGCTTCAATAAAGCAGTCCCCATATTTTTAAGGTCAGATATACATATCTGATTGTGACTGTATATATGATGTGTACACAGGAATCTCTTATATATGTTACGGCCAGAACCCGAAGTTTGGCCAGAACTAGAAGTGGCCGGCCACTTCGGGTTCTGGCCGGCCAATGTGCGAACTGGCCGCTGCGCTGCGGCCAATGTGAGAAATGCAACAATTCCTGTAAGGTTAATAGGATGTTGTGGCCGCAGCGCAGCGGGCAAATGTATCACACATCTTTACTTTATTCAATGACATTAAGCCGCCCGGCTTTTTCTCTGCCTCTCTCCTCCCCCCCGCCTCTCTCTTCTCCTCCCCCCGCCTCTCTCTCTTCTTCTCTTATGGGCAGCCGGGCGGGGGACACGCGTGTCCCTCCGGAGTCGTTCGTCGCGGCAGGGGAATCCTGCCGTTCTTGCAGAGCGGGTGCTGGCAGAAGCGATGTCTGCAGCCTCCCCGCTCTGCTCTCCTGCCGCGACGAACGACTCTCCTGGACACGCGTGTCCCCCGCCCGGCTGCCCATAAGAGAAGGAAGAGAGAGAGGCGAGGGGAGGAGAGAGAGGCGAAGGGAAGAGAGAAAGCGGGGAAAAAGCCAGTCGGCTTAATGTCATTGAATAAAGTAAAGATGTGTGATACATTTGCCCGCTGCGCTGCGGCCACAACATCCCATTAACTTTACAGGAATTGTTGCATTTCTCACATTGGCCGCAGCGCAGCGGCCAGTTCGCACATTGGCCGGCCAGAACCCGAAGTGGCCGGCCACTTCTAGTTCTGGCCAAACTTCGGGTTCTGGCCGTAACATATATACTAAATAACATCTATGCTGTAAGAATAAAGCCTGATGTGTAGCTGTGTCACCAATAGAGATGGTCAATGAGATGGAAATAATTCTGTGCTAATGCTGGTTTATGCAAATGTATGCACTCCCTTTGCTGATGAAATCAAATAATTTGATATGTTGTTAAAATTTGGTTTGGTGACTACAAATTAAAGGGTACCTGAGACGGATAAAAAGTAAAGTTTTATACATACCTGGGGCTTCCTCCAGCCCCCTTCAGGCTAATCAGTCCCTCGCTGTCCTCCACCACCCGGATCTTCTGCTATGAGTCCTGGTAATTCAGCCAGTCAGCGCTGTCCGGCCGCATGCCGCTCCCACAGCCAGGAACATTCTGCACCTGCGCAATAGTGCTGCGCAGGTGTAGTATGCTCCCGGCGGCGGAGTGTGTGCATGCGCACTACGCCAGACTGGCTCAAGTACCTGGACTTATAGCAGAAGATTCAGGTGGTGGAGGAGGACGAGGGACTGATTATCCTGAAGGCGGCTGGAGGAAGCCCCGGGTCTGTATAAAACTTTAATTTCATCTGTCTCAGGTTTACTTTGTTACACAGTAGTACTATACTCTACATGTGCACTCCCCACAGAGCTGCAGGGAATCCACTGAGAATGCTGTGCACATTGAACACAGAGGTGTTGTCTGTCACCCATAAACCTTGTTCAGATTGTGCATGAAGAATGTGTAATAGAGGAAGAATCTCCTCATTCCCCTGCAGAGTACCTGCACATCATTCTTACATGTACCCACACTTACATTGCCTAGGGCCTGATAGATGTTCTTTGTTCCGGTTTGTACCTTTTACAAGTACTCTTACCAAGGACTAGTTTTAGTCTAAAGGGAATAAATATAGTAGTCTACATATCCTTCTCACTTCAGTTGTCTTGTAAAATTCCTAAGCGTTGGCAGTTAAGAGACGAATTTCATGTTACATACTTTTAATCAACAAAATTGTAATATGCAAATTAGAGGAGTCGGAGTCGAGGAGTCGGAGTCGGAGTCGGTGGAAACCTAAACTGAGGAGTCGGAGTCGGTGGATTTTTGGACCGACTCCACAGCCCTGCATTGCAGCTCAACTGTGAAAGTGCCCTTAATCCTTTTTTATCTTCTGGCTGTACCCAAAACTGACACTCAGCACTGTTTTTATATTGTTAGAGAATGCCGCAATGTTTTTAGTTTACATTCTCATAAAAATTTTAAAACAACTGTTCTTTTCTTTGTTAATACCTGGCCTTGAAAAAAATTATTTCATCACATTAATTCAATCAAATGAGAAGCACTGAACTGTTGAAGCAAAGAACTTCAGTGTGAATGCGCAGACTGAAGATGTGATGATTACATCTCTAAATATTATAAATATTATTCTCAAGATAAGACTTATCACCATTACGTCAGCTATAAACAAATCATGGTGCCCCCCTGCAAAACTTTGATGCCCCCCCCCCCCCCCCTTAATGTTCACAACCCTTCCTTTCTTCCCCCTGGTGACCCTCGCAGCCTGGGGACCCATCTTACAAGGGTCATAAAACAAGTATGGCCATCAGGATCTTTACATCCATAACATGTGTAGCCACAAAACACCTGATCTGGAGAATTGGAGGGAGGGGACGTTAGTGGTTGGGCCCCCCCAACACCTCTGGGCCCCCCAGCAGTTGCAGTAATTGCTCCCCTGTAGTTACGTCCCCGATAACCAAGTATAGTACCCAGACTGCAAAGAAATAATATCGGCATACATCTCAGATATGAATTGGCATCTGTATAATGTGGGATTTCACTTTGCAAAGAAGTCCATTAGGTTAGCTCCCAGAGGTACACCCAAAGCCTTACATTTTAGTGGTGTTCAGAATAAGCCTTGCCCAAAAAGATCTGGCTTCACAATCCACTATGAGAGTCTTGGAAAGGGTCCTGCTCATTTCTGCTAGCTTTCTGAGAAAGAGTCCTGTGTTATGGTGGGGTGGTAAGTTAACATAGCATCCTATTCATGTTAGCAGGAAGGGGTGCAAATAATGTTTTTTGTAGTGGTGCTCTATAACATGGGGTCTCTGAAGAGGAGGAGCTGGAGTGGTCACATGGTCTGTATAGTTAATCAAAAATATGCAGGGTGGAAATGATCTCGTTGAACACATTTTTGCGTACAGAAATTAATTTGAAATACCCTACTGGCTAACTTGTCATCCTGTGCTACATATACCCCTGGGGTTGCTTCAACTCATCATAGCCATTTACAGAATTTAGGGCTTGTTCACACCTAGGGCGTTTTGCGTTTTTTTTTTAGCGCCGGCGATTTTAAAAAACGCCCTATCAATCGCTAGTGCAATGAATCCTTATGGGATAGTTCATATCTGAGCGTTTCGTCCCCTTTCCGCTCAGAAAAGCTCTGCATGTACCATTTTTAGGGTGATTTTGCTACAATGGAAGGTATATGAAAACGCAAAATGCTCAAAAAATCGTTTTAGGTGGCGATTGCGTTTTTAAGAATAAATGCATTGTATGTATGCTTTTCCAGGTCAAATAATTCAGTTCCTGACTTGAAAGTAAAAAAACAAATCGCTCTGCAAAAGTGCTTTGAAAAGCGATGTACAGAAAATCATAGCGCGCAGGTAAGTGCTGGGACGGGGGAAAAAAAAAATCACTCACAGAAATCGCATAACGCTGGCGTTTGCGATTTTAGACGTGAACAAAGCCTTAGGGATCACAAAATGATAAGGCTACGCTCAAAGTGGGAAGTTGTGCTGCGTTCCCTAAAAAAAAAAAAACACAACGCAAGGGAGGTGAAAAGACGCATTGCAGGTTATGCCTGCGGTGCGACACATACAGTGAAGCATACAGTATATAGAAAGTATGCTTCACTGCCACACTGTCTGCATCGCATTATGCCTGTCAGAGCCGTCACACTACAGCACTGTGCAACACACAAATAATCCTGAATATGTACAGGCAGTCCCCTACTTACAAACGACTTCAGTTATGATTTTTCTTTCAAACCAAGTTGTTTCCATGTACAAAATATACGTTACTATTTTCTTTATTACTTATTTGTGTTGTTACATGTTACAATATTATCTAAATTAATAATATAAAACAAACTGAAAGCATGTTGAAAACAACTAAAATACATTGTTTAAACTATATGGCAAAATCCAGAGAGTAAATACACATTTCACTATGTATAAAAAACATGACTCAACTTACAAACAAATTCAACTTACAAACAAAACTACCAGAACGTAACCTGTTAGTAAGTAGTGAATTGTATTTTTAGTTATTTAAAAAACAACTATAGCAAAAAAAGTAAGCAGTTAAAATCTGATAATCTGAAAATTCTGATCTGAACCTACAGGTTTTGGACTAGTCCATCTCCTCATAGGGGATTCTCTGGGTTTTCTTGGTTTTCAAAAGCATTGCCAAAATAGTAAGGGCTCGTTTCCACTAGTGCGGCGTGCGTCTCGTAGACGCACGCCGGCACTGAGCGGGTGGGCGGGATCGCAGGCGATTCCCATCAGCCGTGCCATGCACGGCTATGGGAATCGCAGCCTCCGCCGCGAATTCTGTGGGGGTTTCCGGCCGAATCGCTACTGCAAGCGATTCGGCCGGCGGCGCCGTTGTCCCCTATGGCAGAGTTTCCCCGCGCGATTTGCCTGCGGGGAAACTCTGCGGATTCGCGGCCGTTTCCGCGAGAGTGGAAACGGGCCCTGAGATACCAGCCAGCCTCCCTACTCACTCTTGCACACTATTTTGGCAGTTTGATTTTGCAAACTCTGCTCAGGGAATGCTTTAGAAAAGAATTAAAGAAATACTTAGAACCCCCAATGAGGAGATGGACTAGTCCAAAACCTGCAGGTTCTGTCAGGTTTTAACTGCTTACTTTTTCCACTGTAATGGCCCTTTAAAAGTGTAAATCAATACTTAAAGGGGCACTATGGCAAAAATTTTAAAATTTAAAATATGTGCAAACATATACAAATAAAAAGTATGCTTTTTCCAGAGTAAAATGAGCTATAAATTACTTTTCTCCTATGTTGTTGTCACTTACAGTAGGTAGTAGAAATCTGACAAAAGCAACAGGTTTTGGACTAGTCCATCTCTTCATGGGGAATTCTCAGGAATGTATTTATTTTCAAAAGCACTTAGTGAATGGCAGTTGCTCTGTCCAACTGCCAAAAAACTGTGTAGCGGACATGTAAGCTGGCCAGCATCATGGTTTAAATCCTTTTTAGGGAATATCTTTATAAAGAATAAAATCCTTGCTGAGAATCCCCTATGAAGAGGAGATCGACTAGTCCAAAATCTGTCGCTTCTGTCAGATTTCTACTACCTACTGTAAGTGACAGCAAAATAGGAGAAACGTAATGTATGTCTCATTTTACTCTGGAAGAAACATACTTCTTATTTGTCTATGTTTGCACATATTTTAAGTTTTACAATTTTTCGCCATAGTGCCCCTTTAAAAAAGATGCATACACAAATATTGAGTGCTTCTTACAAGTGGGTGTGTGTGTACCTGAGAGGATGTCAGAATCGGGGGTCCTCAGCAAAACATTTTACATAAAGGGCTACATGCAGAAATAATGTCAAGAAACGCTGCCATATATCACAGTACTTTTTATCTGTAACGACAGAATCCGCTATTATGGCCTTTTTCACTGTAATTGCAAAGCGCAAACGCATGTGATTGTGTTTTTTTTTTTTTTTTAAGAATTCCAGGAATTGGAAGGGCTGGCACTAGCAATATTCACAACGGAATTGCGCAAGTATGCAATTGCATTTCCAACAAAGTCGAAACGTATTAAGGCTTTGTTCATATCTAAAATCTAAATCTATGACGTAGCGATTTTTCGATTTTTTTGCACTTTTTTCTCCCTCTGGTGCTTAGCTGCGCGTTGTGATTTTGTATAAAGCACTTTTCAAATCGTTTTTGCAGCGCGATTTGTTTTTTACTTCCTAACGCAAGTCAGGAAGTGAACTCTTTGACCCGGAAAAGAATAAATACAATGTATTTATTCTTAAAAGCGCTGGGGAAATCGCTATACCAAGCACTTTTTCAAGCGCCTTGCGATTTCTCTATAGCTTCCATTGAGCAAAAACACCCCAAAAATGGTACAGACAGCGCTTTGCTGAGCGGAAACGAACCACTCAGATGTGAACTCTCTCATAGGGAATCATTGCACAAGTGCTTTCAGGGCGATTTTGATAATCACCGGCGCAAAAAAAAAAAAAAAACACAAAACGCCCAAGGTGTGCACAAGCCCTAATTTTGCAACTCTGATCACATCGCTGCTAGTGGAAAAATGCTCAATATTCTATACTGTTGGCTGATTGTCTAACTATAATACTGCAAATTATTCACCAGGAGCATGCATCTCAGTAAGGTGTCCTGGATGCTTGTTCCAGGTGAGTATTGTGGCCAGAAAAGTAGGAAATCAGCATTTCCAGAAGGAGATCAGGGGCGGCACCCTTCAGATTACTCTCACTTGAGTTTTACTATAATATATGGTTCATTTCATTAAAAAAAAGTTACAAACGAGCTGAAAAAAGCAACCCTGTCAGCACCCTTCCTCATTCTGCAAGGAATAATGCGATTTGGGCTTTTATGAATAGATACTTGTTCTAGTTTCAATTATGAAGTGTAAAAACATAACAAAACGACTGCAAACTGATACTTTCCACAGCGGATCCAGCAACAACCAGACCACGTC
This sequence comes from Hyperolius riggenbachi, assembly GCF_040937935.1. NCBI lineage: Eukaryota > Metazoa > Chordata > Amphibia > Anura > Hyperoliidae > Hyperolius > Hyperolius riggenbachi. Next base: position 387,998,527 of record NC_090649.1, read on the forward strand.
TGCTCATCTCCTCAGTGTCTGTTCCATCGGATCAGTTTCTGGCCCCCCCACCAGTCCAAACCCTCTCTCCACGTCTGGTAGAGGCAGATCAATGTCATTCCTGCTCCCTCCCCGCACAGCTCCTTCCAGCAGTCCTGGTGGAGAAGCAGAAAGCCACCGAGATAAGCACCTCTCTGCTGTCACGCTAGGCAGGATCAGCACGCACAGCCACTTCTGGCTCCATCACCGGAGCCCTGCATGGGTTGATGGATGAAGAGAAGAATCTCAACCAGCCAATTACTGGAACACAGGTTTCCGGATGAAGTCAGCCACTGACTTCACACTCATCAGGAGGGAAAAGAGGAAACTCTCACTCAGCAGGCGCTCCAGGAGCTGCTCTCAGCTCTGCATTGAATGGACTAAACAGCCAAATAGCAAAAGTCCAATGGTGATCAGCTGGGCGGTGACCAGAGCATGCCTCCTGGGGAGGAAACCAGTCACACTGTGGGACAACAGGAGCATCCTAGGCTATAAAGGGGTCATGCTGAGCCATTGGAGAGCAGTTTTCAAAAGTCTTCCAAAGGGGACCTGTTGCTGCAGCAATTTTTGCAAGAACCTCTCATGAAAGTCCTGGTCCGGATCAGCCTCCATTCAGCTCACAGAATTCCCTATCTGGACTTACAAAGCCTGCGAGTCCATTATTTGAAGTATTACCTCTTGAAGCTTCCTGGATTCCTAGAACTAGAAGGTCCTCTCGACGCTGAACTGAAAGAGATGGGATCGCTTCCTGTGCAGGTAAATAGATGCATGCTGTATGAAGCTGGGCGTTTGCCTGTAGATGCTCCTGGAGCATACATTGATGTGTGTATTGGGAGGAGAGCACTCATGCATGGAGCAGCTGAACCTCAAGTACACGTTAGTGGCTTTCCCATGCTGCAGGTGTGTTAGCTAGTCAGAGAGAGCCTGCATTTTACCAAAGGGACTCTAGGTGGTGGACGTGTGTTCATTTTCACAGCTGGGATCCTGGCAATATGTTAGCTCAGAGAACCGTTAGGGCCCATTCACACTTGCTGATTGCAAAACGCTAGCGATTTTGGTAGCGTTTTGCTCTGCCTTTTTTTGGCATTTAACGCCCCAAAAAAATCACCATCCGCACCTGGCGATTTTTTTTTTCTCTATATCGCGCTTTGCGCTTCTGTAGCACTGAAACGCGATCGCCGGGAAATTGCTTGAAAATGGTGCAGGCTACGCATTTGCGTTTTTGGCCAATTCGTGGCGATTTGCGCAAATCGCCCAAATGAGAACAGGCCCATAGACTTTTATTACCCTAGCGCTTTGAAAAGTGCTAGCGTTTGAGCGTTTTGCCGAAATTGCCAGCAAAACGCTCAAGTGTGAATGGGCCCTTACTATAGTTTTCTGTCAGTGAAAGAAACTTCAGAGAGTTGGTTCACCTTCTTCTCTGTGCAACTTTGAGAGGCAGATTGCCCTAGAATCTAAGGCAGCCTTGGTGGGTCCATAAATTGTTAGAATTAGGTGTATTATATTTGGGTGCTTATGAAGCTATGCTCAAGTTTTATTCATTTTTTGTTTGTTTGTTTGTTGTTTAGCAGTTTAACGTCGTGATGTGGAAGATTTATGAAGAGTTGTATCCGTCCTCCACCTGCAATCTTCTCCTCTCTTTGCTCTACGCCCTATGTGCAGTCTGCATCTATAGATGGCTACAGTTCTGGATCTTCCCCAGGTGGTCGGGAGAACCTCATCCACCAGGACCATTCCCATGGCCACTGATAGGTAATGCCATGAAGATGGGCAGCGCTCCTCATCTGGCCTTTGCAGCCATGACAAAGAAGTATGGGCAGATCTTTCAGATCAAGTTGGGGAGTCAGAGAGTGGTGGTGCTGAATGGAGAAGAGGTGATCCGTCATGCCCTACTGCAAAAAGGAGATGATTTTGCTAATCGCCCAGAATTTCCATCATTCAAGATAGTATCAGGTGGCCGCAGCATGGCTTTTGGACGCTATAATGACAGGTGGAGAGTCCACCGCAAGCTTGCTCAGGCTACAGTCCGTGCTTTTTCCACAGGGAACCCAGACACCAAACGCAACCTTGCAGGGCATGTGCTGAGGGAGATCAGGGAACTCATTAGCTTCTTCTCCACCATTGGAGAAGGAGGTAAGTACTTTCACCCAAATAGGCATCTGGTGGTGGCCGTGGCAAATGTCATGTGTGCTGTGTGCTTTGGTCGCCGCTACAGCCACACCGATCTGGAGTTTCAAGCTCTACTAAGTAACAATGATAAATTCGGTAAGACTGTGGGGGCTGGGAGTTTGGTAGATGTCATGCCCTGGCTCCAGTACTTCCCCAACCCCGTAAGGACTGTATTCTGCGACTTCCAAAAAGTCAACCATGAGTTTTATGAGTTTGTGCATGCCAAGTTCCTACAGCACTGTAAAACAGCCTCGTGTGGGGTAACTCGAGACATGATGGACGCTTTTATTCATATCCTGATTGATGTGGATGGCAAGAGTGTCCTGAACCCGGATAATCCAGAGAAGAAAAAGAAGAATGGTCCAGTAATTAAAGAAAAGAATGGTTATCCTGGTCTTCACCTGCTGGAGGCTGAGCATGTACCAGCTACAGTTTGTGATATATTTGGAGCCAGTCAAGATACCCTGTCCACTTCTCTGCAGTGGATACTCTTCTTCCTTATCAGGTAAGGCACCCAAGCTTGTGCTATGCTATAAACTATGCTTCTCTCTATGGCCCTTAGTCAATTCATTTTTTTTCTTAAAGTGTACCTGAAGGGGAAAAAAATGTGTCTCTTGGGGTTACCCACTTTGGGAGGGAGAAGCCTCTGGTACCTCAAGAGACCCGTCCTCCTCCACCAGCCCATTCCAGCTCTGAGACCCCTGAAAATACACTTGTCGGGCTCGTGCTTGCACACTAGTGTGGACTCACTTAGGCTCACGCAGAGAACGCCAAGCCCACTCAGGTCCATGCCTTGGGTACACCTGAGCGAGACTGTGCTACTGCATTGGCGCAGTGCAGTCGTGCTTTGGGGGTCTCATCACTGGGTCAGCCTGGCTGAGGAGGACGGAGGAGCCTCTCCAGGATCCAGAGGCTTCCCCTCCAAAGGTAAGTATTCAAAATTGCCTGTAGCAAACCTCACAGGTTTGCTTTAGGTTTTCTTCTAGGTGATATTTTCAGACCTTATCAATAAAATGCCTTTTAAAGAGCAGATCCAATCTGTAATTAAAGAAAAAAGATCCACTTACCCAGGGCTTCCTCCAGCCCCTGGCAGCCGTCCTCTGCCCTCGCCACAGCTCTGCTTTAAGCCAGTGGCGCAGGGTTCCCTCTGGTGCAGATCCTGACCTCACCAGATCGGCATCTACTGCGCCTGTGGAAGAGTCGCTCTCGGTCACGCTCACGTGGTCTGGAGTGTACTGCGCAGGCACAGTAGTTCTGCACCTGTGCAGAACACTCCAGACCATGTAAGCGGCTCTCACGCAGGCGCAGTCGATGTCCGTTGGCATCTGCACTGGAGGGTACCCCGGGCCACTGGCTGGGAGCGTAGCTGCTGCGAGGGCACAGGACAGCTGCCAGGGGCTGGAGGAAGCCCTGGGTAAGTGGATCTTTTTTTTCTTCATTTGCTCGGACCTTCCCTTTAAGCCACTAGCAAGCAAGAAAATACTTTAAATAATTTTGACTGTACTTTTTGCCTTTTTGGCAGTTTTCAATAGCAGAGTGCTTAACATTATTTTAAATAGAAGATGAAAAATGATCTCTTAGGAAAAAACTTAGGAGAAAGAAAGTGAATTGAATAAGCTACTGTTACTTATTCAAGGTCAGTAATTATCAATATCTATGCTTTTGTTTTATATTGCTGCTGAGCTTTAATGAAATGTAGCAAAATATTTCAGTCCTGCCTCTTTCCACAGCAATTCTGATATACTGCGTGAGAGAGCGATCAATCATATGCATAATTACTGAATCAGTCTTTGTTTCATGCTTGTATCTTAGGCGACCAGTGGAATTTTAGCAAACATTACATATTATTGCTGTCTGGGAATTGTAGGTTAATTGTAATATTTATGTAGATATGCAATATTAGGCTGTGGATAATGCAGTATACAAAAAGTACGAGGGCTGGCGGCCAATAGGAGAAAAGTGCAGCAATTTTAGTAGTAATCTCTGGAGCGATTTCTGGTGATTTTAAAGCACTTTTTAACTTAATGTACACCTGTAACAAAAAAAAAACAGCCCCTATGAGATACTCACCTTGGAAGGGGGAATCTTCAGGATCCTAATGAGGCTTCCCCGTCCTTTTTAGCATCAGGGATCCAGCACTAGCTCCCCTGAAAACTCCCCTGACAAGCGCCAGCAAGCACTGTGCAGGCGCCGCAGCGCACAGCAATATTTACTTTCAGGGCTCCAGCACAGTCGCAGTAGAAGTTTTAGCCGGGTCCGATCGGGTCCACTCCTACTGGGCAGGTGCGAGTTACCTCCTCCGTAGAGCAGACACGATGGGGCTCAGTTAATTCTGCCAGAGAAAGCTTCTACTGCGCTGGAGCCCAAAAGGTTAATATTGCCGCGCATGGAGTTCGGGGGCTGTCAGCAATGGATTAGAGAGGCTGAAGAGGACGGGGGAAGCCTCATTAGGATCGAGAGGCTTCCCTCTCCCGAGGTAAGTATCCCCCAGGGGGTGTTTTGTACATTACAGATTTCCTTTAATGCTAGCAATTTGTACAGCGATTTCCTTTTTTTGATTTTGGGGTTTTCGGTAGTAAAACCACTGTAAAATCATTTTGTATTAGCCATTTTGCAGCAATCCTATACTTTTTATTGGAGTGCAATCGCTCCTGTGGAATGACCGCCATTGACTTTCATTAGCCTAGCACTTTTGGGAAGTGATTGCAAAGCATGGCTGAAATGCCTCCTATGGGTCCCAGCCCTAAAAAGCTGTGCATAAATGTCCCTGAATCTACCACAGTACACTAGATTAACAGGTCTTTCATAACACGAGGATTTTAAATTCTTGTCATTTATAAACAATTTTTGCAATATGAATATTGTTCTTACACATGTTCAAGATAAAGCAAAATCTAATGAGTAATTATACAGATGTTCACCATTTTGCTGATCTTAAGGTGGCCTTACACTTATCAATTTTCCATTTCGGTTCCTGGCAGATTCAATCGAATCTGACACAAATCTATTGCCCTAGCATGTTCAGTCGATCTATTCCACCATCAATCCGACGGGAGGGAAGATTTGCATCGACTGGGGTGAGGCATGATTGATGGGCCGTGGGGTGGCACTGTATAGAACAGTGTAATGCAGCGATATGACTGATTTTCAATAGATTTCCTGCTGAAATGTATTGAAAATCGATGTGCTGTGTGTGGTAGGAATCAGTTCCTTTCTGATCAGATTCCAATCAGAGAGGAATCAATCATTTGGCTACATCGGGTGGCAATCTGTGTGTGTTTATGGAGACTTTTGGTCAACTTTGTTCTTGTGGTCACAATCCTTCACTCACTTTATCCCCAAACCTTCAGGGTTGACTTTTACATGCTTTGTCGTGCAGTTTGCATCTCAAGCAATAGATTGCCTTGCGTGGACTATATAAGGCCTATCTAATAGGAAGTTCTAATCTGTGATAATATAGCTGTTTCCCTGTATGCCGTTTTTAAGACAAGAATTCAGCTAATCTTATGAGATCTGACAATTATGTCAGAAATGCCTGATCTGCTTCATGCTTGTTCAGGGGCTATAGCTGAAAATATTAGAGCTAGAAGATCAGCAGGTCTGCCAGACAACTGGTATGGTTTAAAAGGAAATAAATAAGTCTATCATCCATATCCCTCTTGCTTCAGTTGTCATTTAATGATGTATTGCATCACTAGCCACAACCACCAGGCTGGCCACCCCTTTCTAAATGTGGCGATCAGGGAAATAATGCCAGATCTTCTATTATTTTTTGGAGATCACGGGGAAAGTGGCCGTTGAGGTGAATAGTGGTGATCATTTTAGCCAGTTGACAGTGTTTATAATTCTGGTGATCTGAGAAAAGGCATTATTCAGCAGAAGTAATTGTATGTTTTTGGGAACCTGCATGTTGGCCCTTTGACAAACTATGATAGTTACATAGTTATTTGGGTTGAAAAAAGACATACATCCATCGAGTTCAACCAGGCTCCATAGATTAAAACGGGAACTGCTACGTGACGATTTTCAATCACGCGATTCATCGATTTATCTCCTTCACTTCGCCACAATTCAGCCGCATAGCAGAAAGAATTAGTGTTTAACCCCCTCCACTTCTCTCCATAGACTTGAATGGAGCATGAGATGCGTGTCTCTCAACAATCGCTCATTTAGGAGATGTTTTCCCATGGTTTATTCTAAGGAGACTAATCTAATGCTGGGAATACACGTTACGTTTTTTGCGAAGAATCGTTCCGATAGATGCCTTCGATGATAAAATTCCGACATGTCCGATGTTCCACTCGCTTTCTCATAGAAGTGAATGGAAAAAAGATAAGAAAAATGAGTGGATGGCTAATCGCGCGCTGAATCGAACGTGAAAAAACGTAACGTGTATTCCCAGCATAACAGCAATAGGTCAGAAATCTCTTATGGTGGCATACAAAAAGGTTTTACCTTGGAGATATTTATCTGTCTCCAACATAAAAACCAACCTGTGTCCTGTGGGTGAAGCCACTCACAGACTATAGACTGTGTCCTGTGGGTGAAGCCACTCACAGACTACAGACAAAGGGTCTCAAACCTTTGTGAGGCATTCAAACATAAAAAGCAGACTTGTAAAGATATCACTTAAAGTAAAGCTGAAGTGGAACAAACCTGTAAAATAAAATGGTGCCCAGTGCTCTTTTACTTATTAATACGAACTACTTCGCACCCTTGGCTGACCCTGTGTCCCTCCCGTTTCTCGTTTTCACTTTTCTCCTGCACTCTGTTAACGTGAAGTGATTGCAGCTGTGAACTCGATTATCTGCACTGGGCATGTGCAAGTTCACGGACCACACATGCCTAGTAAAAGGAATCATTTTATTCATATTATTTCATATACCATTTTTGGTATATACTTATATTTAATATTTCTCCCTTGATTTTAATTGATAGCTTGATTGGGCCTTGAATGTTCTCCATGCAAACTTTAATATCATCTGATGCTCAGAACTAGGTACAGTACAGGTCTAAAAACTAAAAAAAAAAAAATATTTGCAGTTCAAATCTGCAATTTATGTTACCTTGTGGTGTTTGGTATTTAATGGTGTTAAGTAATTTAAAGAACTAGTAAATTCATGTATCAAATACTAATTAATGACAATTCGACCAACATCTGCAGGCATATTTCTTAAATGGTCTGTTAAAGTGGACCCAAATTAAAAGTACAAGATTTCAGAAATAAAATCTATTTTCTAAATTATAATAATAAATAGCAGCCTTTTTTCAGCTGCATGATGACAAATATAAAATATTTTACATTTATTGGAGGAACCCCTCCCTTCCTTTCAAATTGCCGGGATTTTTCCGGCAAACTGGTGGAGTAGATGGTGTCCAGCAATGGAGGAATTGCTAATGGCTGCCCCCAGTATAACCCTAGCTATGAAAAGAGAAGGGTGAAAAGCATGCACTGAAATGATCATAGGTTTGAAGGAGTGTTCATTTATCTTTGTATGTGTCAGAGTGGTGCAACTAAATATTTTTTATTAAAAAAAGTTTGGTTTGGGTCCGCTTTAAATTGGATTCTACTATCCTAATAATATAACTTAGTGAATTGCCAAAGTATAGCAAAATAAGCTAATGACGCCAAATTGGAGAGACCTTATGTTGCATTAATTGCGTGTATGTAAAATCTTTTTGTGGTTAGTAGAGTCCACTGACATGCTGAGGGTCAGTCTAAAAGGAGAAACTTGTAGTAATAACTAATATATAAATATCTACTCTATGGCCCTTATTCAATTGAGTTTTCTCCTAGGAAATAATTTCCCATCTTCTTTTTAAAAGAAATTTTCAGTACTTTGCAATTGAAAAAGTACCAAAATGTAGGTGAAAAAGTGCTATTAAACTTATTTTGAGTAATTTCTTGCTTGCTTGTGGTTTAATAGGCATTTTGACTGGTGTAAACATTTTGCCAAGGAGAAAACTTAGGAGAAAATGGTAATTTTTTATGGGATTATATTCCAAAGAGGGACCGTGCTTATCAATAAAGAACCTAATGCTGGGGATACACGGTACGTTTCTGTACCGTGTATCGACCAGCTGATCCGGCCAGCTGATAATATTCAGCTGGCCCGATCATGCCGCTCGACCCACGCCCGCTCGAGTCCCGCCAGCAGACAACGGCAGGGAATCGAGCGATGATAAGGAAGCGCCGGTGGGGACGAGCGGCAATCAATCCGCGCGGACAAGTGGGGATGCGTCGGCATCGAGCCGCATAAAACGAGCCGTCTATGCCCGGCATTACACCACTCCACAATGGAACAGTTTTGTCTAACTACCATGTCAACATGGAAAAGACGTGTCAGGTATCATAGCCCCAACCTGCAGGGCCATATGTTAAAGTATAGAGGCACAGTTCATAAGGACATTGGGGACAACTCCATGGAGTCAAAACATCAGTTGCTCACACATAGAGCTGTCAACCAGAACTCTAGGTCTAGACTGACTTGTGCACAACCTTAATTAGCTACAAGAATGCCTCCAGCCAGAGATGGTCAATGAGGTGTAAATATTCAGTGTTTCCTTGCGGACAGCAAGCAGTTTGAAACTGAGCTAAGATAGCATCTATTGAGTTTAATTGGCTTGGTTTTAAGTTGCATGCTGTTTGTGTGCAAAATTGGAATCATTGCATCGCATAATCTTTCTGTAACTTAATGCCACATGCATGAATTTGTTAATTCATTGCACGATGCAAATCCAACAGGACACTAAAAACCTTCTTCCTGTGGTGATTTGGCATCACTACAAAATCTACATTTGGTTGAGGGTCCTGTATAAGAAGGGGAACTAGATAGGGGTGCCCAGTGTCCCCACCACTTTTTGCCTTAGCAATTGGACCTTAGGTATTTTTTTTCTACGGGCAAATTTGCTAATTTAAGGTTTAGGCTGCTTACACACCAAGACGTTACAGGCGCACGTTAGTGCGCCTGTAACGCTCCCCCAACGCACAGCAATGTAACACAAGTGGGCTGTTCACACAGCCCACGTTGCGTTACATGTAACGCTGCACGTTCTCCGCAAAGTGCAGCATGCTACGGTGTTGGAGCGGCTATAGCCGCGTTAGACTGTTTGCACATTCACAGTGGGGGGCGGAGAGGAGGCGGGGAGAGCCAGCTACAGTAGCCGCGCACATGGCTACTTAATATTCACTGCACTGGCGGGCGCTGATTGGCCGGCGGGACCACGTGATGCGGAGTGTCTCGCTCCGCATCACGTGGACCCGCTGGCCAATCAGCGCCACTCTAGGAGACATTATAGGAATCGAGCCGCCTAACGCGGCTCACTCTACCGTCAGCTCTTGCAGCACCATACGTTGTGTTAGGTGCACGTTATGCGACCTTAACGTAGCACCTAACGCAACGTCTTGGTGTGCAAGTAGCCTTAATGATTCATAAAATGGAGAAAAACAAAAGTTTGCTTTCTTAAAACAGAAAGAATTTGTGATAATTCAGGTTGGAGTGAGCTTGAGATGTCTCCCAGTGCATCACTGCTGAATATATGCAAATTAACCATTGTCACCCTTAGAAGCTAAACACACCTTCAGAACCGCCGGAATGCAATGATGTGTCAGCTTGTTAATTTGTACAGAGCCATAATAATCCACCAACATGCATACAGACTGTTTCGGATTGTTTGATCCTCATCAGTGCATGGCAAGGATTAATTTGGCTCTATGGAGTAGGGCTTGTAACACCGGGAGGTACAGTCTAACCAGCAAGCTCATGGTGAACCAGAACTCACTGGAGTGTGTAAGGGTCTACAATGGTCCTAAAAGCCCCCTTACTAAAATGCTAAGAAAAACAAAAGTTTGCTTTCTTAAAAAACAGAAAGACTTTGCAAAATAGAGAAAAAAGACTCTTTATTTGCAGATCCTTGCCTTTTATACTTGGCGGACCCCAATTCCTTATTAGGGGTGGCCTTAGATACTATAGAACCATTTGGCCAATTTTATGGCCTGAAGGTTAATTGGGAGAAGTCCCTTATGCCCATTGATCCCCAACCGAGACTTGATCCACAGTACTGTCTTCTCTAATGGGTTTTCGGTATAAACTGTTTGGGTATCAATGTTCCCTTCAATCAACAACATTTTTTGCCAGCTTAATATTATCCTGGCATTAGCACATTTTAAATCAGACTTCAGCTTCCTCTGGCCTTGATCGGTAGTGCAAATGCAGTGAAGATGGCATTTCTTCTGAAACTTTTTTATATCTTTCATAATGCTCCCTGTCCACTACCAGTATAATTATTTAAGGAATTGGATAAACTTGTTTGCGCATTCATTTGGACTGCACGTCCACCATGTATTGCATTAAAAATGCTCCAGTTTCCAACAAAGCAGGGTGGAATTGCCATAACTGATTTTAGACTTTATTATTAGGTTTCAGTCCTGACTAGTGGTCATTGGTGGTTCTCTCAGCTATATAGCAACCCTGCAGCTAGATTGGAAGCCAAGGATTTTGGTTCCCAATCTATTTGGGGGACGAAAAAAACATTTCACAATTCCCGCCTATGGCAACAGTTTTGAAGGTCAGGGGGCATCTGATAGAATAATTATGGCTCCAAATCATTTTTCCCCACCTACGCACTTATGGAATAACCCAATCCTGAAGCAATTTTCTCTTAATTCCTGACCCAGTGGTTTGTATAAAGGTATAAATCACCCGATACTGTTGAGGGAGATGTTCTAGTTTTGTTTGACTTACTTAAAGCGAATCTGTAGCAAATAATAAAAAGTCAGATGCTTGTAGTGAATAAAAAAAAAAGTCAGATACTTATCTATGAAGAAGGAAGGCTCTGGATCCTAGAGAACCTTCCCTGTCCTCCCACCCAGAAGGCTTCAGAAACCCTTCCATCCCCAAGTGCTTCTAAAGATAGGTGGCTCTGTACTACGCATGGCCCTAAGTGCTTCTGAAACCTTGTTTACGAAGGCATATTTGAACAGTTGGTTTAATACTTACAGGACTGGAACAAGGGGACCGAGCGAGGGCTCTATAGGATCCAGAGTTTTCCTTCAACATAAGTATGTGATTTGTTTTTTCTTTTTCTTTTTTTTGTTTTTGCTTTAGTGTTACTTTAAAGATAGATATAACATAGATAATGTTTTTTTCAGATATTTACAATCTAGTCATGCATTTTATGCAGCATTTAGAGATTATAAAGCTGCATTTAAGGTTGTATCACAAAAGGTGGAAATAATTGTTACTAAGGGGGAATAAAGAAGGTTACCTCATTGTTATGTCAGAACCTGCTTGCTTCCAGATCTGGAGCTGTTGCGGTGTTTGGAGAGATGTGTCCGGGCTGTCTGATGGAGATTGGGTGGAGGTGCTTGGTGGCTTCCTTACCTCAAGTATCTCAGTTAAAGATTGATTTATCTCACTTAAGTTTCTGCACAGGGCATATATGTTGCCAGCCAAGATTATAAGGTTGGATGCCACAGCCTTGGGCAGGTGTGGGTTTCAAAAGGACGATTGCAACCTTACTGACCATCTGGACTAAATCCCGTCCAGGTTTAAAGAGCCTTCATTATTCAAGCCAGTTGTCCTACTTTACAAGCCTGGAGTTCCACTTCATTCTATGCTCTTTGTCTGCAACAGTTATACTGTAGTTAATTTGTTAGGAAAAGCCCAATTAATCATTCGTAGGCAGTAGAGGAACAGGGGGAAATAATGTTTTTCAAATACTTGCTTTTCTATCTCTCTGCTTCCAGACTTTGATAAGTGACCACAATTAATGAAATTGACCCTCACAAAGAAATCCAACCAGAGAAGCAAGATTACTCTTGTGTTATTGTTTCATGCTTTTCCAAGCTCTTGTGCGTGCAGATCAGCGATGTGAAACCTGTCTTGCTGAGTACATCTGGTTCTGCTGACATGCTTACCACTCAGCAATCTATGGATATAAATATGTCATGTACTGTGTATGTACAGGGAAGTTGTAAAAGTTATAAATGAAGCATGTTGCTGCTCCAGAGAGCAGGCTGTCTGCCCAAGTCCACAAGCTATATCATACTATATCTGAAGCACTCAGGCACAAAGCATAGCAATGCAGGACAGTAAGACTTCCAAGTAAATATGACATACGGTATTGTCTTTATTTTTTGTTTTTTGTGGTTTGCTTAAAGTGAAACTCCTGTTTTACTGAGAAATAATTCCTTGCTGGCTATTTATATATACAGGCGGTTCCCTACTTACAAACAGGTTCCGTTCTGGGAGTTTATTTGAAAGTCTTGTGTTATACACAGTAAAACATGGATAAATGATTTACTTTTCAGACAACTCTGGATTTGGACGTATAGTAGAATGAACATGTTTTTGTTGTTGTGTTCAACATGTTTTCAACTACTTACAACAGTTCATACTATACTGTAACATGTAAGTACAAAAATATGTAATAACAAAAACCGTACAGTACACCTTCTACTCAGGGCCGGCCCGCTCATGAGGCAGGGTGAAACATTTGCTTCAGGCGGCAGATCTGGGGGGACGGCACCCGCCTGTCCTTGGATGCTGGGGGCCGCCCGCCCAGCTGGAGGGGTAGCTGGCAGAAAGGGGGTATTAAGTCTAGCGGTGGGGAGGGGGGTCGGACCCCCCCCTTCCTCGCCTGGGTCCCCCGATCTGCGCTGCATCTCCAGCGTTAAACCAGCGTGCATATCATTAAGAGGCAACGGGCGGGGGAATCACTCACCTCTTCCGTGTTCCATTGTGTGCTCCACTGACGTCACTCCCGGCAACACCGTCCACTGTATTGTAAGTGGACGGCCTTGCAGGAAGTGACGTCAGTGGAATGCACGATGGAACGCGGAAGAGGTGAGTGATTCCTCCGCCCGTTGCCTCTTAATGATATGCATGCTGGTTTAACGCTGGAGATGCAGCGCAGATCGGGGGACCCAGGCGAGGGAGGGGGGGGGGCCCCCTCCCCACCGCCAGGCCAATACCCCCTTTCTGCCCGCTACCCCTCCAGCTCGGCACCCCACCCCCCACCCACGGCTGGGGTGGGGTGGGGGGGGGAGGGGGCATTTTTTTCTAATTTTGCCTCAGGCGGCAAAAAGTCTAGGGCCGGCCCTGCTTCTACTTGGACTTTGTTTGTGTGTGTGTGTGTGTGTGTGTGTGTGTGTGTGTGTGTGTGTGTGTGTGTGTGTATATATCCTATCTATCTATCTATCTATCTATCTATCTATCTATCTATCTATCTATCTATCTATCTATCTATCTATCTATCTATCTATCTATCTATCTATCTATCTATCTATCTATATATATATATATATATATATATATATATATATATATATAATCTCTAGCGAGTCATTTGTAAGTAGGGGGCTGTCTGTACTGAAAGGATTATAGCTAAATTTTATTCTACTGTATATACAGCTGTCCCCAACTTACAACTGGCTTCTATTTTGTGAGGTTGTTTGTTTGGAAGTCAAATGTTTGTATGTTGTCATGTATTATACATGTGATTAAATTATTTTTTTTTTTTAACAACTCTGGATTTGGACATACAATATAAAGAATGTTTTTGTTGGTTGCACACCTAAGATCAGTGGTGACATGCAGTGCAAGCACCTCAAAAACAGAATTCATATGACCCTGCGACAGGGTCATATGCGTAGCCCCACCCCCCACTAGTGATGTACTCCCTGCTGTGCATGAAGAATGTCACTGGGATTCCTTTCCATCCACATTTGTGCACTGCATTGCACGGCGCTCCCGTCATGCACACTTACTGCTACACCTATTGACTTGCATTACTACATAATCCATGCGGTAGGCAAGTATCATCCGGTAACACCTTGCAGACTTTGTGTCGGGATTGCAGCGATTTTGATACTTCCAGCACAGCGCGTTGCATCATGCAAACTATGCAAGTCTTCACAGATTTGCATGGCCCTTGCGGCGGGGAAGAGTAATGCAGTGCAACGCAGCACACAAGTGTGCAAGGGGCCTCAAAGTGTAATAAATAGCTCACAACAGCTTTTACAGTTCTGTAACCTGCTATCAAAAATATGTTGTAACAAAACGGTACAGTACAATTTGTACAAAGACAACTTTGTATGTATGAGACATTTGTAAATCAAATGTTTGTTAGTAGAGGACTATCTGTATTTGTTTTTACATGCAGATACTTGTTTGTTTATGCATGCATTATGCCTGGTACACACGGTGCAATTTCCGTTAAATTAATAGTTGAATTGATAGTTTCCGACAAGTCCATTCTGATTTCCGATCGTTATTCTGAACAATTTTGTACAGAAGTGATTGGAAAAATGATTAGAAATCAGATCGGACCTGTTGGAAATTATCGATTCAACCATCAATCTGATGGGAAATCGTTTGTAATGCCTAGTACACACCATCCAATTTTCTGTTATGCTGGGAATACACGGTAAGATCCGGTGGCCCGATTAGCCACCGGAACGACTCCCGCCGCGTCCCCGCGGGCGATTCCCGCTCGTCCCCGCGGGCGCTTCCTTATCTTCCGCTCGGTTTCCGCTAATGTCCACCCGCGGGTATCGAGCGGGGAATCGATCTGCGCAGTGATCGGACAAGTCGGAAATTATCAATCGAACCATCAGCGGCTCGATCGATAACAAACTGGCTACCCGTGTATGCCCAGCATTAGATTTAGATTATTTTCTGTAGAGACTGGTCATTATCTCTGGTGCATTGTCTTCTGGCTATCTCCTGCTGAGTAGAACAATGCCTAATTGCTAGACAGATAGATGGTTAGATAGATAATTTTCAACATGTGGGAAATTATCTATCTGGCAGGTAAATCTAATGCTGAGCATACACGGGTCGATCCGGCGGCCGATTAGCCGCCGAATCGACTCCCGCCGCATCCCCACCGCATGCCCGCTCGTCCGTGTGTGTGCACAGATCGATTCCTGCTCGTCCCCGCCGGCGCACCTTATCAGCCGCTCGTCTCCCCGCTATTGTCCGCCGGCGGGGATCGAGTGGGGAATCTATCCGGCAGGTCATCGGACCTGTCGGATATTATCAATCGAGCCATCAGGCTCGATTGATAAGCCTGCGTTAACTGCCGTGTATGCCAAGCATAACAGGAAATCTAACAGAAAATTGTATGGTGTGTACCTAGCATTAGATATGTTAAACAGCACAGTTTGTCTGTCTTCTGAAGTCCCATAATTTATCCCAGTGTTATAACCTCAGTATTGCCTTCATGAATTTGCTGCTCTGTTTATTGGCAGATCCATATCAAAAATGAACGTTTACATTGTGTTTTGTGAAAACTTCTGGTAAAAAGCCACATGTCAAATACAGGAAGATATAAACTCTGAGAAATCCTACGTTCAATCATCGTGCTTGCAAGGAAACACAGTCTTAAAATGAAAGTTTCAGAAAAGATAACTGCACAGTTTAATAGAGAGACAGTTTTAATAACATTGAATGACTTGTATAGAAAATAATATCTATATAATATGTATGTCTGTAATGGTTCAGCTGACTAGCTATGATGTCAGTGTTTATCATCACCTTGGTTTTCCATATGGGCTTTACACATATCCCATGGGGGACTTAAGCTGAGCTCAGGGTGTACTTAAACTTGTTACAGTCAGTCCATTACAGTTAGTTATTTGAGTTTGATAAGTTAAATATTATTAAAAAACAAACCAAAAAAACCTGAGGAAATGACATACCATATATAAACAAACCTGAATAAATTTATAGCTACGGTAGTTAAAACCATCAAGTGATGTTTGATAAGCATCCCCATATAATTATGTAACACTCCTTCTAGATATAGATCTGTTAGAAGATGTACATATATAGTATAATCTTGTTATAGTAAACTCTAATATAGTAAGACTTCAGGTATAGCAAACTAAATGCCCAAGTCCTGGCCAAGTGCCATTATAGGTATATGGAAGTAATGCCTGCTATTGTAAACCCTGATATAATAGAACATCTGTTATAGTAAACCTGTTTTTTGGCCCCTGCGGTACTCTCTAGTGGAAAGTGGGTGGATGCATGCATCATATGTCAGTCGGACACCCATGAGCCGTGTGTTGCACGCCACTTGTAGCTTGTTCGCTATCCGCATGCTACTCTGGGTTTGCGTGGATTACCTCAAAAGCACCAGCCAGTGAGAACTATGCTTCCTGTGTTAGCTGCTGTCCAGGAGTACCGTACATACTAAAATAATGTTGAGAAACAGTGCTCAATAGCAAATGCCCCCCTTCCCCCCGGGTCTCCATCTTCAACTTTATTTTGATCCCCTGCAGAGTGTTCGTCAGTGTAGTGACTTTCCTGTCCCAGCCGGTTTGCTCCTGCATTAGTCCTTGTTCACATCATGACGTGCTTCCGTGCGCATTTGGAAGCGTGAATGATGTGTGACATGCAAGAATGGCAGAATGGCATAGAGAGCCCTTCTGACTTTCACATCATGGGCGCTATGCAGCAGTGCTATGCGCTATGATGCGCTATCGTACTGCTGCATCCTCACCCCAGTGAGGATGAAGATAAGAAAGCACAGACGAATGGAGGCGTATGCCAGCTGGGAGAGGTAAGTCACTATGCTGCCTGCTGAAAACTCACCAAAGTAAAGTTGGGGGGAGCCCAGTAGCAGGCGCAGGGCCATGGGGGGGTGAAATTTGTCAAGAAATGGCCCCTAATGCTGCATGGGGGGGGGGATTCAGGGGCCCCCCATGTTGTTTTTGCCTAGGGCCCTCATTATAACTAGAACTGATCCTGTTTCCAGTAGATAGAAGGAGGCACCTAATGATGATCACAGCTCAGAAGCTGGCCTGCTTTCTCAAGGAGAAGTTAGCACTCCAAAAAAGGCCCACAGGCTGAAACATTGTGCATTTTATACTATGGTACTTAAATATGGAAACCTACAATTGCTGAAATCCAGATGGCGACCTGGTCATTTTTGTCCTTTGTCCTTCTTACACACTTGGTGGATGCGAGTGTGGACCGGTTGACTCCCTGGTGCATGGACGTGAAGCAGGACGAGCAGCTGGGCTACCCTTTCTTTCTACTGTTTTAGTAAATAGTATTTTTGTCCACCCTGTTCCATTTTCCCAAAGATTTCACCCATGACCATTTTTCAGCATTCTGAAAGCCTTCTGTGGGCTGGTGTACACAGGCTTTTGACATCCCTCTGACATCAGTGTTCCACTTAGTAGGGCAGCTAGGAGTCTGGGACGTCAAAATGATGTCAGAAGGACGTCAGAAGAAGTATGGTAAAAGCCTCCTCTTAGATAGACAAAACAGAGGTTTGCGTCTTCTTCACAGCATATACTTGTGCTTATTGAAGCGGTACCAAATACTTTAAATTGGAAAAAAAGTGCAGAAAAAGCAACAGCATTCAACTAAAGCAGCACTCCAGACATAAGCTTTGAATACATTTGTGTACAAAGTATAAAATACTTGCTTTTGAAATGTTTTCATAATAAATTACAAAAGTTAAACAATTGTATGCCCCATATTTCTGCACCTCCTGTATAGAAGACCTGTGTCTGAGCGGAGTATTTTTAGCTTTTTTTTTAATTTTTTTTTTTAGTAGTTTTAGTTTTAGCACAATAGGTCTTCATCACACCCCCTTAGTATACTGAATGTGCTCTGCCCTGTATGACTTCTGTCACACTACAGGTAGTCCCCGGTTAATGAACAAGATAGGGACTGTAGGCTCATTCTTAACCTGAATCCGTTCTTAAGTCGAAACATTGTGCCATCTCGGTCCCCTTTGCATCCTATGTGCCCCCCTTTGCCTCCAGTGTCACCCTCTGTGCTTGTTTGTCCCTCTGTGCCTCTCTATGTACCCTCTCTGTGCCTCTTTTTGTCCCCCACTCTGTTTGCACCCCCTCTGTGCCTCCGTTTGTACTTCCTCCTTACCCCCGCTTTGCCCCCTCTGTGCCTCTATTTGTGCTTCCTCTGTGCCTTCTCTGTGCCTCTTTGCCCCCACTGTGCTCTTTCTGTGCCTCTTTGCTCCCTCTGTGCCTCTTCGCCCCCTCTGTGCTCCCTCTGTGCCTCTTTGCCCCCTCTGTGCTCCCTCTGTGCCTCTTTGTCCTCTCTGTGCCTCCGCTTTGGCCCTCTGGACTCACCTCTGTACAAGTCCAACGCTGTCTGCCCTCCTCTCTCTGCATTCAGCTCCCTCTAGTCGCGTACAGCACCGCTTCCTGTATGTCATGTGACATACAGAAACCTGTATGTCACATGACATACAGGAAGCGAAACGGTGCTGTATGCGGCTAGAGGGAGCTGGATGTGGAGAGAGGAGGACAGACAGCGTTGGACTCGGCTTGGGGGTGAGTCCAATGCTGTTGCTGCACGTGCCGGCACTTGGGGGAAGTTTGAAGCCTTTTCTTCAAACTTCCCCCACGTGGAAATGTCATCGCAACAGGATTGGGCGGTTCGTATCAGCGGGTCTTTCGTAAGTCAGGCGTTTGTAACCCGAGGACTACCTGTACATTAGAAAACCCTGTAATATGACCAAAAGAACAAATTGATTTTTTTAAAGTACTTAGCCACATCATTTTAGATAGCAAGTTTATGCCAAGTCGGGTATGTCCCATATAAGAGTAGAGAAGCTCTGTAACATTGGGGGTAAGGAGGCTTTTCAGACAGTTTGTTTCAGACTTTTTGGAAGTGAGCATAATGGATAAAGCTGTCAGGTTTTTACTTCCATTATATAAGTGCCCGCTAATGATCCAGTCTTTTTTTGTCTAATCTTACCAAATTTCTTTATTAGAAGGGTAAACTGAGTGAATATATTGATACTTTAGGTACCGGTAGTCTCTCACATAGATTTGGTAACATTTCACAAAAAGGTTGCGTCATTAATGGGCACCTTTAAGCCTGGTGCACACATTCCATTATGATCGGCCAATCACTGACCAGTTTTACCACCTCAATGTAGTATGAGAGTTTACACAATCTGCTCATAGTGTTAAATATCTGTTGACCCTCATACTACATGGAGGTGGTAACATTGGTTAGTGACTGGCTAATCCTAATTGAAAGTGTGTACCAGGCTCATAAGAGACATTCCCTGTATGGATGATCAAAAAAAAAATCATCATTAGGTGATTATCTTGTAAGGAAGCAGAGTTCACCTGGGCAGACGCAGAACTTTGCTTTGGGACAATCACCTTAGAAAAATAACTGAGCACTTGATAATTATCATTCACTTTATTTTTTTCTGTGCAAAGTTCCAGTTCAGCCTAGGAGAGTCATGCTCATTACAGGGCAAGAAAACTGCCTTGTTGGAATGTCATTTTACATCTCTATTCCACATACTTTATCTCCCTCTTGCTTCAGCAAGAAACACAGGAAATATGTCCCAGACAGACACACGCAGCACCAAACTCTGACAGATGTTGTAAACGTTCCCCACTCTATCCAAAACCAAATAAGAATGTTTGCATTTGCGTGAGTATATGTGCGTATGTGTATGATGAGTGTCATTGGCGTGCTGTGTATATCTGTGATGAGTGTCAGTGGCGTGTTATGTCTGTGTGCTGTGTGTCAGGAAGTATGTCTGTATTGTGATTCAGTGGTGTGTCTGTGTTGTGTGTTAGTGGTGTGTCTGTATTGTTTTGTGCCAGTGGCGTTTATGTACATTATGACAATGGTGTGTCTGAGTTGTCGGTCAGTGGTGTGTTTGTATTGTGTTTTATTGGTGTGTATGTGTTTCTGACAATGGTATGACTGTGTTGCTAGTCAGTGATGTTTTTGAATGATATTTTATTGGTGTTTCTATGTTGTGTGACAATAGTTTGACTGTGTTGTGTGTCTGTTCTGCATATTAGTTTTGTTTATTTAGTGGGTCTGTGTTGTGTGTTATTGTTGTGTGTTCTTATCATAGCATGTCTGTTATGTGTTAGTGGTGTGTATGTACTTTGTGACAATGGTGTGCCTGAGTTGCCTGTCAGGGTGTGTTTTTATTGTATTTTAATGGGATGTATGGTGTTTTTGACAATGGTGTGACTGTGTTGCTGGTCAGTAATGTGTTTGTAGTATATATTATTGGTGTGTCTGTGATGTGTGACAATAGTTTGCCTGTGTTGTATGTCTGTTCTGCATAATAGTGTTGTTTATTATTTAGTGGGTCTATGTTGTGTGTTGTTGTGTGCTCATATCATAGCATGTCTGTTGTGTGTTAGTGGTATGTCTATATTGTGTTTCAGTGTTTTATCTGTTTTGTGTGTCACTGGTGTGTATCTGTGCATTGAGTATGAGATTCAGCATGCAATTCAGAAGAGTGAATATAGGAAATAATAAGACACTGAGGGCAGCCAGCACATGTATGTGAAGAGACACTGGGACTGATTTACTAAGACTGCAGGGCTAGAGAAATATTCATCAACTGGAGAAAACATTTCATTTGACTTTTGTAAACAATTGATCATTTTTTTTGCATAAGCCTACAAATGGAACAATTTGATGTGTACAGCCACTTTAAAGTGGACCTGAACTTCCTGTCTGCTCTAAAAGATAAGTAACAGCATAATAATATTTAAAGAAAAACATTTCTTTGTTACAGCTGATAGAAATGCTGCAATAAATCTGCAGTGTGTCTACTTCCTGCTTTCAAAGAAGCAGACATTGCGTTAACATCCTGTGTTTACAAATTAGCTGAGGTTGTCAAGATTCCTGAGCTGACACAGATGAAGGGGAATAAGACAAGCTAAGATCTCTAAATACATACAAGGTGGATTTCTTGGTTTTTCTTCTGTCCTGAGTCCTGTCAGAATTCCCAACCACCTAGGACACTGCAAAGCACAGTGAGGATCTCTAAACCTCATCAGAATAATAGGAGTCGTGTAGTTAGTTGTGTAAATGCATCTGCAGTGAAAATATTTTTGTAATAAATCTGGGACAATGTGTACAGATATAGGACCAACTTTCCTGTACTTAGCAACTCTCACTATGCAGTGTTCTCCCCAGAATTTTTGTTCCATCTGGGTGGCATGAAACAGTAGCTGGGTGGGGAAGAATAGAGGTTCAGCGCTTCTCATCGCAACTCTGCTTACAGCATAAGAGGCGGATGAGGAGGCGAGCCGATGATAGTCGGGTGGTTACCAAAATTAGCCGGGTGGAGCACCCAGCTAAAAGAGCCTGGGGAGAACACTGCTATGGTTCGCTGTGACCCAGGGGAGTGTTTTTAAATTTGACCACATAATTGCAAAACGTTATCAGCAAGTCCAGGACAGTGTTGCTGGATTATGCTGGGGTATGGCTGTTCGGAACATACATGACACTCAGCGAAGCTGTTGCAGATATTGTAAAGAATACCTTGCAGACTTGACAGGTTTTATTTTGTTAAGTGATGATTTGGGATCATTCATTACACACCAAGACAATGGGCTTGATTCACTAAGACAAATAGCATACCTTATCAAAGTTAACATGCTTTATCAGAGTAGCATAGGGAGCACTACGAACTTATGCCTGCTAATTGGCAATAACAAGAGCTCCACTCCTCCTGCTCTGAGCCCCTGCGCTTTCGTAGCGCTCGCTATGCTACTCTAATAATGTGTGTTAATTTCGATAAGGGGTGTTAACTTTGATAATGCATGCTATTTCTCTTAGTGAATCAAGCCCAATGACTTGTTAAATGTGATCACAAGGCATAATATTAGCACTGATCCCACAGCTTACTGCTTGTAAGCTTGCGGCACGCTGAGAGAGTTTGCATTCACAGCAGTTTGATATTAAGAAGCAACAAACTCCGGGAAATCTGCCAGCAGCTGTATCCAAGGATAAAAAGTTCACTGCAGCTAGCCAATCAAAACCTTAAATACCTGAGAAGTAATTAGCAAAGAAGAAAATTATACTATGAATCACTCCCACTAGTCTATAATGAGCACTTTAACATTACAGAAAAACAAAACAACATAACACCTCCCAAATACCTTAATTTTGACCATTAGTTCCCCACTTGGCAGATAGACTCCTCCCACCTGCAGGCCACATTTCCCCACCCATTGGCTCCTAGAGGAGAGGTCCTGACACGCTCTTCTCTCTTGTTCTGATTGCGTAGGGTGGTGTACCGTAGCTTGACCCCACCGCCTCTTACAATGTAGTATGGTCCAGAGCTCATCTAAAAAAGTAGAAAATAAATATGTATTTCCATGCACAATTTTCAGTTTGCAATGCGCATATTAACTCGCGCATCATCCATGGAAGCTGAACTTTCTGCAATGGGAAATCACACTCAATTTGCAATTTTATGCTGTAGATTGTTCATTTGTGAGTCATCCCATTAACGTACATTGTAATAAGGTTTTGGATGCAGGGAAAATGCTGGTGGAGTGTGCTCCCTTCATAAGTCTGCTGCTCTGCAGTCTTGAAGGAATGGGCAGTGGATGAAAACTGATTGATTGATTTGATTTGATTGATTGATCGATTGATAAAGTTAGCATAGATTTCCTGTGGGCCATTTAACACCAATCCATATTTGTAAGGAACAAACTTGACAGGTACAACTGCTTTGGACAGACGTCTATGGGCCTGATGCAGGAAAGTGTGGTAATATTGCTGTGCACAGTCATCGCAAGGCAACATTATCTTTAATATAGGCCCTGTGTAGTGCGAGTTACGCTATTAAGACTCTTTCACACCAGAGCTTATTTCTGGCGTTTAGATGTAAAGCAATAGTTTGCGTTAACCAAGGTGTTTTGGCGCCGGTGTTTTCCCGTCGGGTGAATTAGAACCCCCGCCACTAATCAGCGTCGCACGCACCGCAACATCCTGACGTCACGCCGTAGATCATAACGCTTGCAGATAATCGGCTCCTGCAAGCGTCATGTAATGTGGAAGAGCCCTTAGCGCGGCCTGCGGTACTCGACTAGTGTAACTGTTGCTATGGTAATGCGCTTTACTAATGGTACCGTTGTTAGTAACGTGCATTAATATAGCAGTGGTCACAGTAGCTGAGTACCGTGGGTCGCGCTTATAGCATAGCTCGCGGGACACAGTGCCGGTAATAAGGGTAATATTGCTATGCAACGTCTGTGCACGGCAATATTACCACACTTTCCTACATCAGTCCCCTTGTATCCATTCTTCAGACGTTTTTGTTTGTCTGCACATTCTGAAGAAGGGGACCCGCCGTGGCCCCGAAACAATTGTCACTTTTTGTGCTGATGAAGCAATAAACGAAAATACTTGCACTTTGAAGCTGGTGTGCTAGCCTAACCTTCATTTGACTGTTGATGTACCTGGTGCTTGGGCTTAGCACCTCTTAGGCTATGCACCCACACTCTGAGTAAGGTGTGCCACCGCCACAGTCTATACACTTTGCATTCTTCAGACATGTGGCATGTATTTGCACCTAGGGTTGCCAGGTGTCCGGTTTTACACCGGACAGTCCGGTTTTTGTGCGCTGTGTCCAGTGTAAAAAAACATGCTAAACCGGACAATTAAGTTGTCCGGTTTTAGAGCCCCCCCCCGCAGCGCAGGAGGAGAACAGCGCAGCAGAGAGAGAGCTGGGAGCAGCGGTGGAGAAGGGGGGCAATCTCCCCCCCCCCCTTCCCTCACCTTAGGGTGCTCTCTCTCCCTTCGCTGTCTCCTCCAATATGATGTGCAGGGCTGGCGAGTGGCTGCAGGCGGAACTTACCTCTGTGTCGCTCCAGCGCCGGAAGTTCGGGTCCCGCAGCCGCTGAGAATCTCATTCATGAGCCGGACAACACTATCAGTCTGAATAGTGTTGTCCGGCTCATGAATGATTCGGATCTTTTTTGAGTCGAAACTCAGCGGCTGCGGGACCCGAACTTCCGGCGCCTGCGACACAGAGGTAAGTTCCGCCCCCAGCCACCCGCCAGCCTGCCCTGCACATCAATATTGGAGGAGACAGCGGGGGAGAGAGACAGCACCCTAAGGTGAGGGAAGAAGGGGGGGGGGGGAGATTGCCCCCCTTCCCCCCGCCCCTGGCTACCTATTCTGGGCACATATAGCCCCTGGCTTCCTATTCCGGGCACATATAGCCCCTGGCTACCTATTCCGGGCACATATAGCCCCTGGCTACCTATTCCGGGCACATATAGCCCCTGGCTACCTATTCCGGGCACATATAGCCCCTGGCTACCTATTCTGGGCACATATAGCCCCTGGCTACCTATTCTGGGCACATATAGCCCCTGGCTACCTATTCTGGGCACATATACCCCCTGGCTACCTATTCTGGGCACATATACCCCCTGGCTACATATACTGGGACATATACACCCCTGCCTACGTATACTGGGACATTTACACCCCTGCCTACATATACTGGGACATATATACCCCCTGGCTACATATACTGGGACATATATACCCCCTGGCTACATATACTGGGAACACTGGCTGTTTGTCATTATGTGCATTTAGTGGTGAAAAGCTGTCTCTTTTGTGCATTTACTGGTGAAAAGCTGTCTCTTATTATGTGCATTTACTGGTGAAAAGCTGTGTCTTATTATGTGCATTTACTGGTGAAAAGCTGTCTCTTGTGCATTTACTGGCGAAAAGGTGTCTCTTATAATGTGCATTTACTGGTGAAAAGCTGTCTCTTATGTGCAGTTACTGGTGAAAAACTGTCTCTTATGTGCACTGGACCAGTACTACTGGTGAGGACAGTTAGTGACATGGCTCAGTACTCTGTAATGTGCTGCAGAAGATGTCAGTGCGATATAAATACTATAAATTTTTTTTAAAAAAAGCCCATTGCTTAGCCCCACTCTACATAAAAGTGCGCTTCTGACTCCGCCCCTAACTCCACCCCTAACTCCACCCCCTGTCTGGTTTTCTCCATCAGCCGACCTGGCAACCCTATTTGCACCAGATCTCTTTGATTTTTAGTTTTACACAGTAGCCATCAGTTTATCTTGATACTCATTTCCCATCTGCTAAACTTGCATAGTCTCCAACACTGGCAATGAGAGCCTCTGCTGGTTATCATTTGTAACTGCAACAGCACCTTCTCAGTGTTTCAGATTAGCTCACCTGTGCAACTTCAGAAAGAAATCAGAAGAGCAGAGTATTATCACAAACAATAACAACTCAGGTCAGCAAGTATGTTCTTGTTTATAATGAAAAGAGCAGTACAGAGAAGGGGCATGCTTAAACGCAGCAGGCTTAAAGTATGTAAAAAAAAAGTGGTCGTCTACTGAACACGCACAGCTAGCTATGCACTGCGCTGTAAAATGCAATATATGAACCTTAAAGGAATTTGCAGGATTTAGATGAAGAAAAAAGAATGGAATTTGAAGAAGATGCATGTATCAGCAGAACGTGACAGATTTTAACCTGTGATAGGAAAATGATCTCCTTGTTGGAGTGAGAATCCTGAGAGGAGAGGAGCTGAGCTTTCTGTCACGGACTGTATTACTTGTTGGGAGCGGGTAGGCCGCCGTAGTACAGCTTGTGTACATTTCACGCCCTCTCAGGAAGCGTGCTTTGACATAAGCACATGTAGTACTCAGCTTCTTGTTGACTTTAGAGTGGAAGTGGCGTTTTTACTGCCAGAGGCTGAATTACTTCTGGTCTGTCTGAGCAAGTTTTTCTGTGTATCTTTCTGTTCAAAGAAACTCAGCCACACACCTTGTAATGCTGATAAACTTCGCTGAACTCTTCCCGAGTCAGGTACACAGCAAAGTCTACAGCTCTATTTCTGGTGGTGTAACAATACCTACAGACTTAAGGTGCCCATACATCGGGGACTTGGCGGCCTATCAACCTTTCAATTCGATTATTATAACGAACATGCTGCAAGATGTAGGGCCGACTTGCTCTACTGCTTTACTAGGCAACCTTTTGGGGCGCGTGTATTGACAGCGAAGGGTGCCCGGAGCGGAGGCCACAGACAGGAAATATATAGAGTGCACTGGGCACCGGGGACCACATTAAATATTAGGAGGACAGTGTTGGGTCGGCGAGGCAGCAGATGCGGTGTCACAAGGCTGATTCCTGATCGGTTTCTGCAGGAAATTGGGATCGGCCTGCGGTATATGAGCAGCCGACAGATCTTTCTCTATTCAGATTTGATTAGAGAGAGATTTGTCTCTTGGCCAAATCTGCTCATCATCACTAGATGCATGGCTACCTTAAAAGCAAACCTTGGGGGGGGGGGGGGGGGGGGGAGAAAAGGTAGATATTCACCTCAGTAGAGTAAAGCATCTGGAAGGTCCAGAGGCTTCTCTGATCCTCCTCCAACTCACTGCTTCTCACCGGGACCCTCTTCTTTTTTTGTGGCTGCACTACCAACCAAGTATAGGCCATGCCTTCGCAGTTGCATAGACCTGCGCATGCACTGAGGAAAAAAACATGCACGAGTGGCTCTGTGCCACTGCACAGGCAGAGGCCATACTTATGCCTGCTCACTGCGCCAATACACGAACCAGAATAGGCCACGAGAATATATTCGACACCTTGTCGTATATGCTCAGAGGGTCCCTAAGCTGATTCAGTGAACAACTGGAGGATCAGGAAACCATCTTGACTATCCGGAGGCTTCCCACTATGGAGGTAAGTATAACATTTTATTTCTTTTTTTGGCTTTGGGAACCCTTTAAAGGCTCTCACACACATGCAACTTAAAGAAAACCCAAGGCGGCTTGAAAAAAAAAACATACTACCTCCTCCACACTGCTTCACAGATCAATGTGCGCCACTCCACGCCGCTCTTCATGGCACCGTTTATCCTCTGCAGCCCTTTCATCCTCCGATCACCGGCGCAAGAAATCCAAGATGGCCGCGACCCGGAAGTACTTCCTGGGCCACGGCATAGATGCCAGAGGCGGGAAAGCGAGGCAATGGAGGAGGCGGGGAGCAGGTGATTGATGGCTGGAAGGGGGAAAAGGAGGCTAGCGACAATCACATTAGCCTGTTGCTAGGTTTGGGGAGTGGGGCAGCAGAGCCCAGGTCAACTGGCAGTGGCACCAGAAGGACACAGCAGCATAGTTACATAGTTATTTTGGTTGAAAAAAAGACATACGTCCATCGAGTTCAACCAGTACAAAGTACAACTCCAGCCTGCTCCCTCACATATCCCTGTTGATCCAGAGGAAGGCGAAAAAACCCTTACAAGGCATGGTCCAATAAGCCCCAAAAGGGAAAAATTCCTTCCCGACTCCAGATGGCAATCAGATAAAATCCCTGGATCAACATCATTAGGCATTACTTAGTAATTGTAGCCATGGATGTCTTTCAATGCAAGGAAAGCATCTAAGCCCCCTTTAAATGCAAGTATAGAGTTTGCCATAACGACTTCCTGTGGCAATGCATTCCACATCTTAATCACTCTTACTGTAAAGAACCCTTTCCTAAATAAATGGCTAAAACGTTTTTCCTCCATGCGCAGATCATGTCCTCTAGTCCTTTGAGAAGGCCTAGGGACAAAAAGCTCATCCGCCAAGCTATTATATTGCCCTCTGATGTATTTATACATGTTAATTAGCTCTCCTCTAAGGCGTCTTTTCTCTAGACTAAATAAACCCAGTTTATCTAACCTTTCTTGGTAAGCGAGACCTTCCATCCCACGTATCAGTTTTGTTGCTCATCTCTGCACCTACTCTAAAACTGCAATATATTTTTTGTAATGTGGTGCCCAGAACTGAATTCCATATTCCAGATGTGACCTTACTAGAGAGTTAAACAGGGGCAATATTATGCTAGCATCTCGAGTTTTTATTTCCCTTTTAATGCATCCCAAAATTTTGTTAGCTTTAGCTGCAGCGGCTTGGCATTGAGTAAGTTTATTTAACTTGTTGTCGATGAGTACTCCTAAGTCCTTCTCCAAGTTTGATGTCCCCAACTGTATCCCATTTATTTTGTATGGTGCTAGACCATTGGTACGACCAAAATGCATGACTTTACATTTTTCAACATTGAATTTCATCTGCCATTTATGTGCCCATATAGCCATCCTATCCAGATCCTGTTGCAATATAAGTCCATCTTCCTGAGAGTTGATGATTCTGCACAATTTTGTATCATCTGCAAAAATAGCAACATTACTCACTACTGCATCTACTAGGTAATTAATAAATAAATTGAAGAGCACTGGACCCAGTACAGACCCCTGTGGGACCCCACTGCTAACAGTCTCCCATTTTGAGTACGATCCATTGACCACAACTCTTTGTTTTCTGTCCATTAGCCAGTTCCCTATCCATGCACACAGACTCTTCCCCAGTCCTTGCATCCTCAACTTTTGCACCAGACTTTTGTGGGGAACAGTGTCGAAGGCCTTTGCAAAGTCCAAGTATATCACATCTACAGCATTCTCAATATCCATATTAGCATTCATTACCTCATAAAAGCTGAGCATGTTAGTCAAACAGGACCTGTCTTTAGTAAACCCATGCTCATGCTGAGAAATAAGATTATTTTCTACTATGAAGTCATGTATAGTATCTCTTAGTAACACCTCAAATAGTTTGCATACAACTGATAAGCTTACAGGTCTATAATTTCCTGGATCTGATTTTTTGCCCTTCTTAAAGGGACCCCGAGCAGTGCGGAAACTATGGAAAGTTGCATATCATTTTAAAGCTCTCTTTCTCCTTTTTCCAATAATATATATAAACCGGCGTAGGGCGACGATTTAGGTGTCGCCAGAAAGAGGAGAAAGAGAGCTTTAAAATGATATCCAACTTTCCATAGTTACATTGTATTACACAGGGCGACTTTTTCTCAAAGTCAGCAGCTCCATTCAGCAGAAAAAGTCGCCCTGTGTAATACAATGTAACTATGGAAAGTTGGATATCATTTTAAAGCTCTCTTTCTCCTCTTTCTGGCGACACCTAAATCGTGGCCCTACGCCTTTTAGTTTTCTCTATTTTCGCGATCGAAATTGCGGCCGCAGCAATTTCAATCACGAAAATAGCGAAAACTAAAAGGCGTAGGGTGGCGGTTTATATATCATTGGAAAGAGGAGAAAAAGAGCTTTAAAATGATATGCATATTTCCATAGTTTCCGCACTGCTCGGAGTCCCTTTAAATAATGGGAAAACGTGGGCTGTACGCCAATCCACTGGGACTCTGCCAGTTGAAAGTGTCACAAAAGATAAGATAAAGGGGTTTATCTATAACTGAACTTAATTCCCTTAGGACCCTAGGATGCATGCCATCCGGGCCAGGTGCCTTGTCTATTTTTAATTTATTTAGTCTTGCCTTCACTTCTTCCTGCGTTAAGTATTTAATATTACAGTTAGAAGATTGAGACTCTTCTGCCTTTGTAATTTGCAACAGTGCTGTTTCCTTTGTGAAGACAGAAGCAAAGAAAGCATTTAATAACCCTGCCTTACCTTGGTCATCCACCATTGAGTTCCCACCCTCATCCTTTAGGAGGCCTATACAGTCAACTAGCGATTTGATTTTCAGCTTCGATCTTTGCCAGCCTAATTTCTTTTTTTACAATTTTTATTGCACTCCTTATAATTGCTTAGTGCAGCCTCGATCCCCTCCTGTTTTAGGACCTTATAGGCATTCTTTTTCCTCTTCATTTTATCCTTAACCTTTTCTATTCATCCATAGAGGCCTTTTTTTTATTCCTAGACATTTTGTTTCCATATGGGATATACATACTACAATATTGATTGAGAATAAGTTTAAAAGCTTGCCATTTACCTTCAGTTCCCCCCCCCTCCCCCCCCCCCCCCCTGTAGTACATTATCCCAGTTCACCAAACGTAGTGCCTGCCTAAGTTGATTGAACTTTGCTTTTCTAAAATTCATAGTTTTAGTGGTCCCGCTGCCCCGTGGCCTATCAGTCACCAGATCAAACGTTATCATGTTGTGATCACTATTTCCCAAATGTTCTTGAACCTGCACATTTGATACATTATCTGGTCTATTAGAAATGATCACATCCAGTAACGCATTCCCCCTAGTTGGTTCCGTTACCATTTGAGTCAAGTAATTGTCCTGTAGTGCTGCCAGAAATCTGCTGCTTTTACCAGAATGGGTAGCCTCAATACCCCAGTCAATGTCTGGAAAGTTGAAGTCGCCCATAACTATGACCTCATTTTTACTTGCAGCTTTTTCAATCTGCTGTAGTAATCGCAGTTCTGCAGCTTCATTAATATGAGGTGGTCTGTAGCATACCCCAATAAGCAATTGGCAGCTTTTATTTCCACCATGAATATTTACCCAAACGGACTCCACATCTTCGCAATCTTCCTCCATCTCATCGTTGAGGACAGCTGTAAAAGAATTCTTAACAAAGAGAAAACCCCCTCCACCTTTTTTCCCTGTTCTGTCCCTCCTAAACACATTGTATCCTTTTAAATTAGCTATCCAGTCATGGCTTTCATCCATCCATGTCTCGGTTATTCCCACAATGTCATAGCCTTTGTCATTCAGAATGAACTCTAGTTCGTCTATTTTTATTTGCAAGGCTCCGAGCATTGGTTACCATGCACTTTATATTTTTACCACCACATTTACCAATTTTGTTTACATGAAATGGGCTACTTGAAGTTTTACCAACCTCCTTAATCTTTACACTGTCCCCACCCCCCTCTCCACCCCCCATAATGTTAGGCTCCCACTGTCTTTTTACCTTATCTTGTCTACATATTGAGACTTTATCCTCCCGCCTCCCCCCAGATCCTAGTTTAAAATCTCCTCCAACCATTTAGCGATCTTCTCCCCCAATGCAGCTGCACCCTCCCCATTAAGGTGCAGCCCATCCCTGCTGTAGAACCTGTAGCCGACTGCAAAGTCTGCCCAGTTCTCCAGGGACCCAAACCCCTCCTTCCTACACCAATTTCTCAGCCACTTATTTAACTCCCTAAGCTCCCTCTGTCTCTCAGATGTAGCACGTGGCACTGGCAGTATTTCAGAGAACACCACCTTGGAGGTCCTTGCTTTAAGTTTATCTCCAAGTACCTGAAAATCATTTTTGAGGACCTTCCATCTCCCACTTACTTTGTCATTGGTGCCAATGTGTACCATGACAGTCGAGTCTTCCCCAGCCCCACCCAATAATCTGTCAATTCCGCTACATGCCGAACCCGAGCACCCGGGAGGCAACAGACTGTATGGCATTCACGGTTTCTTCGACAGATTACCCTATCTTTGTGCCTAATAATTGAATCCCCTACCACCAGTACCTGTCTAGCCTTAGCTGCACTCCTATTCCCTTTCTCGTTACAGCAGTCTGCCTCTTGGTTGCTAAGGAGCACATCCTGCTTCAGCATTGCTACTCCAGAATCATCCTCCCTAATATTACGTAAACATGCATACTTATTAGTGAGGGTCAACTCGGGACTAGCCTCCCTGCCACTTTTTTCCCTACCCCTTCTAACTGTGACCCAACTAGCGGCTACCTCTGCTTCTTGCTCCGGCTTTACTCCACCCACCTCATCTTCACCGGTTCCATCCAGTGTCTGGACCGTGAGATCCAAGCTCATCTCCATGTTGTGTATGCGTCTCAGTGTTGCAAGATGCTTATTTAGCTAGTTAACTGAGCAACACGCACACACCCAGGGCAAGAGTAAACACCCTCAATCCGCTGATCAAGGCATGCATACATGTTGCAGGATGTACACTGTACTGCATTGTCCAACATGACTATTGTGTGGGGAAAAATTATTTAAGGTAAACTGTGGCGGTAAAAGATGCATGTCATTGGGCAGAGAACATATCCTATAGTCTCTATAAAATCCGCCATGGGTACTCTTTAATGCACAACCAACTGCAGAACATGATCAGCCGCACAACTTGTTTATACGACAAGTATGTACACATGCGCTGATCAACGAAACAACCCACTCATTTACATACAGCATGCACACCAACAAGTCCACATTCAAAAACAACAAGTTATTCGAACTACTTGAACACACATGGCCAACCTACATGATAGTTGGGTAGGTTAATCCTCCGGTTGGATTAGGCAAATCGCCTGTTATGAGTTGCACATCTCGTCTTTTGCCAGTGTACATACTCCCAACTGTCATCCAACAGCCCAAGTTTAGATGAGATTTGGGCGGAATAGTTGCAGTTGTGTACAAGCCTTAGAAGATAACTGTTGATAACTTTCGAACGTAAAGATGTGTTGTCGCCAGAGAAGCCCCAGGAGCTTACAAGCTTTCCATACTGAGGTTGATTTTGGTCTGATATGGCAAGCCACTCGATACCTGCCTGATTAGAATTTGATTGGTTAATGATCAATTCATACCACACAGGAAAAACTCCATTTCAGCAGAAAACATTCAAGTGTTAGTCTATTCAGTTTTACTAGCTATGAAAAATCTGAGAGGGTGACCAGTGGCTTCAAATACTGGCAGATTTATACCCACTGGTGAAGTGTACAGATGTGCTCAGCAGCAGAAGAGAACAAGTGTATAGTGTATGAAGTATGCATTGTAGTGTTATTTTGTCATGTAAGTGTATTATGTTTTTTTTCCTTTCGCAGATATCCAGAGGTGCAGAAAAAAATGCAGTGTGAAGTGGACAAAAATATTGGCAGAGACCGCTTACCTTGCATTGATGATCAGGCCAGCCTACCTTTCGTCATGGCATTCCTTTATGAACTAATGCGCTTCAGCAGCTTCGTCCCGGTCACCATTCCACACGCAACGACAAAAGACACATACCTGATGGGCTACAATATCCCTAAAGACACAGTGGTGTTTGTCAATCAGTGGTCAGTTAATCATGATTCTTCCAAATGGTCCAATCCAGAAGAATTTGACCCAAGCAGATTCTTAGATGACAGTGGATTTCTGGACAAAGACTTGGCAAGCAGTGTGATGATCTTCTCAGTAGGGAAACGAAGGTGTATAGGAGAAGCATTATCCAAGATGCAGCTCTTCCTGTTTTCATCTATCCTGGTGCACCAATGCACATTCACTGCCAACCCAGAAGAGAATCTCAACCAGCAATGTGACCATGGTCTGAGCCTTAAGCCTAAGCCATTCACAGTCAGTATGAGTTTGCGGGATGGCAATATGGACTTGCTGAATAACGCTGTGCTTGCACTTAAATTGGAGGAGTAAAGTGCTCACTTTTTTCAAATCAATGATAACTAGAAACAAAATGGTGCACTACAATGAATGCCTATAATAAATGATGTTTAGCGGTTTGCAGACAAAGCAAAATGCAAGTACTGTGTCTCACAGAGTATACATTTGGAACACGTTTGTGATACCTTCACCAAGTTCATTTAGGAAACCAAAATACCAACTGCAGTAATAAAAATAGAATCTAAAGACATTCTAAGAATATTCTGTACTATTGATTTCCATAAACTGTTATCTGACAATGCACTGAATGCTGTCATATCCAAATCTTGCCTTTAATGACCCTCAATAAATGAACTGGGAGTCAGATTTGCAGCCATATCTAGGTAGGATGTTTTTCACGGAACTCAAAATCGTTACGGAGATGAAAGAGGCATAAGAACACTTGTTAGGTTGTAATTGTTGTCCTTGTCTCTGTGGGCGAGATTCTGCTCAAAATCCTGTCCTCATTGACACCACAGAAAGAAGAAAAACTCCAACTGGGTCACAGACTGCAACAAAAACCTGCTATAAGATCATACTCATGGGAGATGTACTGAGCATTGACAGTGTATGAAGTCTGTTCAGTGTATGCTACAAGTGTTTGTTGGTTATTTAAAGTCATAACTATAAGAATGATTATTAAATTATGAAAAAGATGAATGGAGAAAATGTGAAAAATGTGTGCAGACCCTGAAGAAGGTCTAAAACTGTTTCAAACTGCTTATGTAGTGACACCCAGGTCTGGGTCATAAATGGTGCCCTTCCCTTCCTGTCTCACGAAGCTGCTCCCATTGGCCAATTGTCACTTGAGTGCCAATATCACAACACTAGAGATGGTCACAGTTGGCCATTTTGAACACTTTAGTGAGGAAAGAAGGAGGCAGGCACAATTTGCAATTCAAGCTTATATTAGAAGGGGCAGGCACAATTTGCAACTCAGGCCTATATTATATTTCATATCCAGCTGGGCTTAGGTTCATGTTAAAGGGCTTTATAAAAAAAAAAAGTAAATTGTACAATGGTAGAGAATAAAATGAGATTGCAGCAGTATTTTGGAAGGTTCCCACTTTCTTTAAAATAAAAGCATAGCTTATTAGAGTAGCAAAAATCTCCAGACTTCTATTTCCATTTCCTTTGGTGTCCATTATCACCTTCACTTCTCCCCAAAATGTGAATCAATTGGATTTCCCCATCTCAAAATCCTATTTGCAGAATGCTATCTAATCTTTTAGGAAATAAAAATCCTTCAATGGCAGGAAGCCTACTTTTGTCAATTTCTCTCAATCTGAGATTGCTCACAAGTAAGGTGCACACACGCTCAGATTTTATTGTTAATCAGTCATTAGGCTATGGACTTGGGAACCACCACTGTATAGACACAGCGCCCGGCTACAGAACAGAACCGTGTGCTGTTCTATGGAGAAGGAAAGCGAGACAACGGACAGTGAATACGCATGTGGCATCCCACAGCACGAGGAACTAAAAAAACAAATTTGATCATTTGTTGCTAGACCTTTATCGACCCCCAGAATGCAGATCACAAAATACATCATAGTACACATGGTAGACTCTTGGTGGACATGGTAGACAGCCCCAAATGATTGTCTCAGAGGAAGATTATCTATCAAATGTAGTCTTACAGGACACTGATCCCTATTTTTTTTTTTTATTTTTTTTTTACAATGATCTGATGATGATGATCTAATGATCTAATTTTACATCTAATCTAATGATGTAAGGGAGGTTTGTAATTCAGGGTGCCGGGGTATACCATTGCTTTCCTATGGGGGGCTGCTCTTCTATCCCACCATCCGTGTGGAGTGTGCCATGTTCCCTAGGGGATATCTGCAGTGACCACCTGTCTAATGCGCTCCCAGCCACCTCAATGCATGCTGCAATGTGTACTTTAATATGTAGTCAGTAGATGCAAGTACGGGTGATATACTCATCTATGGACTACATCATGTACTCACATGTATGTACTTTGTCCTTTGGCATTCAATGTGGCTACTGGGAGCACACTGTACAGGTGGAGACTTTGAGCTTTTGGTTGCTGCAGATGCTCACTGGGGAACATGGCACATTCCACATGGATCTCCGCTTGTGCAGCAACCCCCATAGGTAAGTAATGGTGTTCCCCCAGCCACCAGCCCCCCCCAACTTCAACTGCACACTGCGTTGCAAACCTCCCCTATGGGTAGGATATTTGTATATCAAGCCAGAATTTCACAATATTTTTTGCTTGTCTTGCACAGCGCTCTCAAACCAAATTACTCTCAATCCAAGGTTTGACTGTATATCAAGATAAAGGGGAACTGAAGAGAGAGGTATATGGAGGCTGTCATGTTTATTTCCTTTTAATCAATACCAGTTGCCTGGCAGCCCTGCTGGTCTATTTCTCTGCAGTAGTATCTGATTAAAACCAGAAACAAGCATGCAGCTAGTCTTGTCAGATCAGACTTATAAGTCTGAACCACTGAAACACCTGATCTGCTGCATGCTTGTTCAGGGGCTATGGCTAATAGTATTAGAAGCAGAGGATCAGCAGGGCTGCCAGGCAACTGGTATTGTCTAAAAGGAAATAAACATGACAGCCTCCATATACCTCTCTCTTTAGTTCCCCTTTAAGTGTTCCTTAACCAACCTTTGTACCTACACAGAAGATGAGCATTGTCAAATGACACTTATAGATTAGGCTAATCTTCAAGTGTATTTTCACAAGTATCATGATTTTGTACAGAGGTTAGTTTGTGGATAATTTTTTAGTATACTGCATGTGATAGATCCACACCAGACCTATACATTCTTCTTTTTAAATAGACAGTTAGGGGTTGCCAGTCAGATAAGTTCCCTCACATTGGATGTTTATCAGTGAAGTCTAAACATGCCTGGGGTGACTGTTTATGCCTTTATTCCTGGTACTTTTCCAAGCTTTAGCACGGTATGAGCTGAAAGGACCCTACAGATAGTATGTATTGTCTGAGTTTAGTTCTGGTAACACTTAAGGTCCGTACACACGCTGGACTGCAGGCAACGACGGGTCTGTCGTCACCTCCCGCTGGGCGGGTTTTCAGCAGACAGTCCGGCATGTGTACAGTCTGTCGGCGGACTGATACGGCTGTTTCTGACAGCCGTATCAGTCTGCAGACAGACTGTACACACGCCGGACTGTCGCTGGAACGCCCACCCAGCGGGAGGTGACGACGGACCCGTCGTTGCCTGCAGTCCGGCGTGTGTACGGACCTTAAGTTACAAACGTTCTCTTCAGTGCCAAAACTAACACGTAATAAAGTCTTGTGTCTTCATGTATTTCTCACAGCATTTTTTGTCTGAAAATTGTTTGAGTATCTGCTTTTGGTCTCTTTTAGCCCTTTATATTTTCCTAGTGGTTCTGGGTCACCATGAGCTCTCTGGGTATTCTGTAGTACTGGTCCAAACCCCTATCCCATAGAGCCACATCAATCCCTGCCATGCACTGATGAGGGCCAGAAAGTCTGCAACAGTCTGTATGCATATTTGCATATTCAGAAGTGATGCATCCTGGGAAACAAGTTGCTCACTTAAAACTTAATTATGTGAAATACCTTCTGTTTTAAGAAGGCAAATTATACTCCTTGTTGCTTTTTTAGTAGGAGGGTTTTTCGGTCTTTTTTAGCCCCTTTTTTGCTTTCCTATTGTTTCTAAATCTCCATAAGCTATATCTGGATAACACAAATACTCTACCTGTTATCAGCAGTCCCCAGAGTCCCAGTCAGAAGATGAGACAGCTGTCCAGTGAAATAATACTCAGCCCTAAACAAAAAAAATAAAATATAAAATAAACAAGACAAAAAGTACAGCACTTCTTCCTAATAGCTAAAATAATTTCACTGGAACAGCAAATTAAACGTGGAGCTTTAGAAATGCCTCAATTATCAGGCTTAAAAAAAAACAAAACAAAAAAACACAAAAAAAAATGAATAACATAACGGTATATATAACATACTTAGCTACCGAATTATAAGCTAAAAATCACAGTTTGATCAAACTGCTACTAACCTGTGATTTTTTTTTTTCAGTATCTTATTAAAAACAATTATTTGTAATTGTTGTAATGAAAAATCATGCTGGCTGTTTTAATAAACCAATAAGACCTCCGGCTCCAGCCAGTATCCCTGGATTACTCTTTTTGAACTTAGCATACATCTGTGAATCTCATACATTTATATGATATAACCATGCATTTTATATACAGTAGCTTTGTGTTAGAATAGCACAATGCTTTATGTAAGCTATTACACTGTTTTCTTGTCAATTATAACTGGAATTTTATTAGATATTTTTATGTTAGATATATGTTGCTCCCATGTTGACATCTTGATATACTAGTTTATTTTTTAAGTATACAATTGTAAATATATATTGTGAATATACATTTTGATTGTATCAGCACATGGGGCTCAATTACCCCATACACTCCTGCTTTCTTATAATGTTAGTGTACTTACTGTATATTCTGGCGTATAAGACTACTTTTTAACCCTTGAAAATCTTCTGAAAAGTCAGGGGTCGTCTAATACGCCAGGTGTCATTGATGCCGGGTGATACGTCCTATCCTGTTACCGACTCTCAGATCTCGCTGCTGAGGACTGTAGTGAAGCGGCGCAGGCGCACATGTGCGAGATCTGAGAAGCAGAGAAGGAGGTAAATAGGATACAAGGGCGGGCCAGAAGGGTGAAAAGGCGTGTTTTATGGGCACAGCGCAATCTTCTACACCGCTTTGATAAACAGGGAGAGTTGACCAATCCAACCAGTCAATCGCCTATATACTGTTATATACTGAGTACCACATACAGTACAGCACCAGTATCTGTTCATACATAGCATCAGTGTATGATATTTTAATTTTTATTTGGTGTGCGTTGGAAGAGGGGTAGTCTTATATTTATTATTAGAGTATTTCCCAAACCCTATATTTTAACTAGAAAAGTTGGGGGGTTGTCTTATACACCCAGTCGTCTTATACACCGGAATATATGGCATATGTGCTTAAAATGTCTTACAATGGGATCCTGATCAATATTGCAAATAATAAATATACTGGCATTATGGATTTGAACCCCATTTTAAAATACTGGAGTGCCGCCTCATGATATGCTGTTACTGTTCATTTACTGGCAATAAACAACCTACAGTGTGTTCTAATCCATTTGAAAAATGTGCTTCTAACATCTTCCCTGCTGCTTCCTCAGTTTTACTTTATTTCTTACAGATAACTGTATTGCTTATCATTCCTCTGCTGACCTTATCAATACTTCAGCACACCCTAAATTTGGGACCATAAAATATTTACAGTATGAGTCAGACTCAGATTCTCTGTATCTCTATTTTGGTGAACATACATTTTAAGTAGAACCCATGCACCACAAATATTTATCTGGTTGGAAAGTTGGTTAGAATTTCTTTAAAGCTGGAGTCTCATTGTGTGCTTTGCATAAAACCCGCTTTATAATGAGTGTGAGCTACAATGGAGTCTGGACATAGACTTAAATTCAAAGCTTGCCTGCAGCAAGTTAGAATAACACAGCCTGTTACAACACAGAAATGTGATCAGCACCACAGAACGAGTGCAGGAGATTTGGGCGCAGCCGCCACCACCGTAGACCGTAATAGGAATTACGGCTATAGCGGAGCACAGTGAGTAACTTTGGCACCGTCAGAAGATGGAGCTGAAGTTACTTTTAAAACACTTTAATTCCGCCTCCAGCAATAGCTGGAAGCCGAATTACATCATTCCCCACTATGCACATGGACCTAGAGGGGGAATAGTAATTAACGCCGCCGGGACTTGTGCAGCAGCAGGATAAGCCATATATATGCGCCCAAGTCTCCCGGTGGCAAGATCACAGGGACGCCCATAGAATTGTATGGACAGTGAGTTGGCAAGCAGAATTATTCTACAACGCAATGGAGGTAGTGTGAAAGGGCCCTTACTTAAATTCAGGATCCAGCAGGTGCTTACATCTGAACTTTCAGAGGGAAGGAACCGATATATACACTCAACTTTTAGGGTGCAGAACCTTCTCAATGTAGAACATCATCATTTTTTTGTTTACTTCTTGTTGCTGTTATTCTTGTTCCACACTGGATAATTGCACCACACTATGGTCCTGATGCACTACACTGCAGTAAAGTTGCCGTGCGCAGGGAGCCCACAGTAATGTTACCATTACTAACGCCAGGGAGCACCGCAGGTTAATACTTAGGAGCCACGCACGTTACCGAGTTAACTTGCGCGTTGCTATGGTAATGCACGGTAAGGTGCTAAAGGGTTAACGTGCGGTACCCCCCCCCCCCCGCTGTTAGCAATGGTAGAATTGCCATGTGCCTCTTGTGCACAACAACTTTACGGCAGTCTAGTGCATCAGGCCCTACTTACTAAGGATAAAGCGACAAGAACTAACCTCACTAGATCACCAGAGACACAAATAGTGGTTTCCTGGTGTAAATAAATAAAAAGGTCTTTTGTTTTTAATAAATCTCAATGTACTGAATTTGACATGTATTTTGTTATTTGGCAGTGAAAACTTATAGGGGTTTATTCACGTACCCCAGATTAAATTGCTTTGTGCAGGAGGTACGTGACTATGTCCCAATAGTGAGGCATTCTGATTTTAATTGTGAGGACACAAAAGGCCCATAAACATGCCAGATTAAAGCCAGCTGAGGCGGCTGATAATAAGGCGTGTGTACAGCAGCCCCCGACTCACAACTGCAGCCCTGCCAATGATCCACCAGGCGGATTCATTTCTCTGAGCGGTAGGTGATAGCTTTGTTCTCCTACTCACCTAGCCCGTCGTGTGACGTCACAACTTCGCTGCTCCATCGCCCATCCCCCCCCCATTGCAACAGAGCACGTCATCAGGCTATAGGCTAACTACACGTCTATACAGCCTCGGCCCAGCAATGTCGCCTGAGGGATTGGGTCCCTTTACTCTGTATAGATAAGCTCACTTTAACCCTCATTTGTGATGGCGATTGTTTTATTTGATTTGAATACAACCAACACCATAATATTTTAAAGAAATTAGAAATGTATGTCCTAAGGATAGCATCATAGAAGTTAAAAACAGTATCGAATGTATAAATTCTGTAAAGAAATAAAATATTGCAATTATGTTAATAAAAGTGTATTGTAGTGTTTTAAGTTTTATTTTGTATATTTGTGTTTCCAAACTGTTTGCATAGTAGAAGCAGTAGAGTGTTGTACCATGTTAGCCATCAGTAAAAGCAAGAAGTTTGGAATCAATGGTATCATCCTGATTCAAAACTTATTGCTCAAACTGTTTGCATAAAGTCCCAATCATGGTACAAAAATCTCCCGTTCAGCTGCAGCTTTGATGGCTGATTTACCGGGCATCCTGTGATTTGCAAACCTCAACTAGATTTTTACAAATGGTCTGCTAGTAGATGGTCAATGTTTACATCAGAACAGAGTTATCATTGCTGAAAGGTTAGTGAAGAAGTTTGTGTTATTGTTGTCACAGGCATATACCCACAGAGAGAAAGTACAGTATCTCACTAATATTATAA
Organism: Hyperolius riggenbachi; assembly: GCF_040937935.1. Lineage (NCBI taxonomy): Eukaryota > Metazoa > Chordata > Amphibia > Anura > Hyperoliidae > Hyperolius > Hyperolius riggenbachi. The sequence goes on from NC_090649.1 coordinate 388,039,291, forward strand.
ATGCGGATGTTTGGATGTTTGTTACTCAATCACGCAGCAATGGATGAACGAATTTGAATGAAATTTGGCACAGACATGGTACATTACCTGGAATAACATATAGGATACTTTTTATCCCCACAACCAAAAAGTGAGCGGAGACAAATACAAATTTCACTGGGAAAATGTAAACTACTGCCATTCTTACACTGTTTGGCTGCTTTCACAGTTAAAGTCGCACGCTATAGAAAGTAGTAACGCAGACTAACGCACAGCAGCACAAAGTATGTGTGACATTCAAAGTGCTCACGCTGCGTTGTGTGTAACGTGTAGCAATATTTAGAAAGTGCTGCATGCTGTGCGTTCACTGCGTTATTAGTTACGTTGGACTGTTTGCACATGCTCAGTTATGTTTTTGATTTTTTTAAAAAATGTGATGCATGCGCCGTTTTTATTCTATCAGTATGCAACGAAAAGTACGCATCAAGAGACGCATAACGCAGTTCAGTATAACCAACTTCAAAACTTACATGCGTTGCGTTAGGAACACGTTATGCGACCTTAACGTCGCATCAAATGCAACGTCTTAGTGTGAAAGAGCCCTTTATGGTAGGGTTCGCAAACTTTGCACAGTTGGTCACTAGAGATGGCATGAACCTCTGATTTTAGGTTCACGAACCGGGTTCACGAACCTTCGCGCGAACTTTCGTGAACCGCAATAGACTTCAATGGGGAACTTTGAAAACTAGAAACATTTATGCTGGCCACAAAAGTTATGGAAAATATGTTTCAAGGGGTCTAACACCTGGAGGGGGGCATGGCGGAGTGGGATAGATGCCAAAAGTCCCGGGGAAAAATCTGGATTTGACGCAAAGCAGCGTTTTAAGGCCAGAAATCACATTGAATGCTAAATTGCAGGCCTAAAGTGCTTTAAAACATCTTGCATGTGTATACATCAATCAGGGAGTGTAATTAGAGTACTGCTTCACACTGACACACCAAACTCACTGTGTAACGCACCGCAAACAGCTGTTTGCGTAGCGACGGCCGTGCTGGACTGGTGCGCACCATGGCGAGATTGCTCTTCCTCACTCTGATGTCAGGTAATGTCTGACTGCCTTATCAACTTTCAATGGTTCTTTCTCTACCATTGTTAAAGCGTACATCTATTTTTTTAAATACTTGTTCTGCTTGCTGTTCAGTACCTGCATCGAGAATCTTTTATGGAGGGCAAGTCTGCCATTGTGAGTGACCACGGGTAATGGCCGGGGAATCCTGGTTCGTTTCCGCTCCGGAGTGGGAGCCTAAGAAACAGCTACCACCACCACACATCCAAGGAAGGCAGCAGGCACGCTGTGGGCAAAGGAGCAAGAACGGCTGCCACACATCCGAGGAAGGCAGCAAGCATGGCATGCACGTCCCAAGGTAGTCACCAAAAGGAGGACTTTCGAGACCCTGCTGTATATGACACTGATAGACTGTAATACCTGTAATGAGAATCTGTTATGGAGGGCAAGTCTGCCATCCATTCAAGTGAAAGGTATGCACTGACTGCCAGGTATAATACAATGTGCAGTCAAAGATGCAGTGAAAGGTATGCAGTGACTGCAAACAGCTGTTTGTGTAGTGATGGCTGTGCTGGACCGGTGCGCACCATGACGAGAGTGCAGGTGATGGCGGCTTTCCAGCCCATATGGTCGCCGGGCTGAGGTAGCTGAATGACAGAACATAGTAGAAGTTGAGGCTGGCACACCATCTGGTTCTGGGTGCCTGAAGTTGTGACAAGGCTGTGTCACACAAATTGTAAATCCAAAAAGAACATCATCACTGCGGCTGCAACAACAAAACAAAAGGCATGTACATGTGCCTATTCCCCTTCGTGATCATTACCTTGCCGCGGTAAAGGGGCTTGCGTTTCACAATTAAGCAATGACTGCCGGCTTTATGAGTGCCTCGGGGGGTGGCGCACCAAAGATAATAAGGTCGTTGCTTCATTGTGGACAGACCAAATTTTATCAGCTGGACAGTCACTGTTCTGTCATTCATCAGCACACCAGTCTTAAACATGCAATGCACATTTATTGTGCATTAATCCACATCAGCATCAAGGCATGTGGCATAATGAGAAAGGGGGACCCTGCGTGGCCCCCGAAACAATTGTCGGATGCTGATGTGGATTAATGCACAATAAATGTGCATTGCATGATTAAGACTGGTGTGCTGATGAATGACAGAACAGTGACTGTCCAGCTGATAAAATTTGGTCTGTCCACAATGAAGCAACGACCTTATTATCTTTGGTGCGCCACCCCCCGAGGCACTCATATAGCCGGCAGTCATTGCTTAATTGTGAAACGCAAGCCCCTTTACCGCGGCAAGGTAATGATCACGAAGGGGAATAGGCACATGTACATGCCTTTTGTTTTGTTGTTGCAGCCGCAGTGCAGCCAGAAAAATTAGGCAGGCATGTACACCCACTAGAAAAATTGCTAGCAGCGGCCTAAAAAATTCAGGAATCCGCCTGGAGTCGTGGACCCTGTTGGTGGTGGCGGAGAAGGCAGTCAAGCGGCCTGCGGGCAGAGGTGCTGTGTGGGGAGCAACTTAATCTTGGGACAGGCAGCCAGTCACACGGCGTGCAGGCAGAGATGCTGTGTGTGGGGACTAACTTAGTCTTCAGGCGGGCAGTAGCCCTCCGGGATCCATGCCTCATTCATTTTGATAAAGGTGAGGTACTGAACACTTTTGTAACTTAGGCGACTTCTCTTCTCAGTGACAATGCCTCCAGCTGTGCTGAAGGTCCTTTCTGACAGGATGCTTGAGGCAGGGCAAGACAGAAGTTGGATGACAAATTGGGACAGCTCTGGCCACAGGTCAAGCCTGCACACCCAGTAGTCCAAGGGTTCATCGCTGCTCACAGTGTCTATATTCACACTTAAGGCCAGGTAGTCGGCTACGTGCCGGTCCAGGCATTGGTGGAGGGTGGATCCGGAAGGGCTAAGGCGAGGCCTTGGACTAAAGAATGTCCACATGTCCGACATCACCATGAGATCGCTGGAGCGCCCTGTCCATGCCTGCGTGGACATGGGAGAAGGATTACTGGCAGTGGTACATTTATTGCATTGTGCTGTGACATCACCCTTAAACGCATTGTAAAGCATAGTTGGCAGCTTGTTCTGCATTTGCTGCATCCTTTCTGCCTTCTGGTGAGTTGGTAACATGTGCCTATACCGAGGGTCTAGTAGCGTGGCCACCCAGCTCATTCCCCTTGAGTTTTATTATACGGGGGTCCCTCAACAGTCTGGACAGCATGAAAGACGTCATCTGCACAAAGTTGGATCCAGACGTACTATCCATCTCCTCTTGCTCTTCCTCAGTGACGTCAGGTAAGTCCTTTTACTGTAATTGTACAGGTACTGGGTGATGGCTTTCTCCTGTTCTAGCAGGCGAGAGGACATGACCAGGGTAAAATTCCAGCGAGTGGGGCTATTACATATCAAGCGTCTCACCGGCAAGTTGTTTCTCCGCTAAATGTCCACAAAGCGTGCCATGGCCGTGTAAGACCATCTGAAATGCCCACACAACTTCCTGGCCTGCTTCGGAACGTCCTCTAAGCCTGGGTACTTTGACACAAATCTTTGAATGACTAGATTCAGCACATGTGTCATGCAGGGTACATGTGTCAGCTTTCCCAAATTCATACGGAAAGGAGATTGCTGCCGTTGTCACACACCACGTTGCCGATCTCCAGCTGGTGCAGGGTCAGCCACTGATTCACCTGTTTGTTAAGAGCAGCCAGAAGAGCTGGTCCAGTGTGACTCTTTGCTTTGAGGCAAGACATGTCTGAGGTGGCGTGACACCATCATACCTGGCATGCAGCATAGGCCCTGGGGAGATGAGGCTGTGTAGCTGGAGAGGCGATCGCAGCACCAGTAGAGTTGAACTGCAATTCAGCCAAGGAGGAGAAGGAGGATGATGGCGAAGAGGATGTAGCAGGAGGAGAAGGAGAGGAGGTGGCAGGAGGCCTGCCTGCAAGCCGTGGAGGTGTCACAAGTTGGTCCGCTGCACAGCCACGTACTCCCTGCTTGCCATCGGTCACCAGGTTGACCCAATGGGCTGTGTAAGTTATGTACCTGCCCTGACCGTGCTTGGCAGACCAGGCATCCGTGGTCATGTGGACCCTTGACCCAACACTGTGTGCCAGAGATGACACCACTTGCTTCTCAACTTCACGGTACAGTTTGGGTATCACCTTTTTAAAGAAATAATTGCGGCCTGGTATCTTCCACTGCGGTGTCCCAATGGCCACAAATTTACGGAAGGCCTCAGAGTCCACCAGCTGGTATGGTAACAGCTGGCGAGCTAACAGTTCCGCCAAGCCAGCTGTCAGATGCCGGGAAAGGGGGTGACTGGCAGAAATTGGCTCAAAGATTTCCTTCAAGGACACCTGGCTGCTGTGGGCAGAGGAGCAGGAACCGCTCAAGGGCAGAGGCGGAGTGGAAGAGGGTGGCTGTGAAGATGCAAGGGAGAAAGCGGCTGAAGATGCTGCACCTGAAAGAGGAAGAGGAGAAGTAGGGTGGCTTTGGTTTTGTGTGCTGCTTTTGCTCAGGTGCTTTTCCCATTGCAGTTTGTGCCTTTTCTCCACGTGCCTTCATAAGGCAGTTGTCCCTACTTGGGTGTTGGCCTTTCCACGGCTCAATTTTTGGAGGCAGAGAGAACAGATGGCATTGCTCTGATCATTGGCAGAAACACTCAAAAATGTCCAAACCGCTGAACCCCCCTGGGGTGATGGCACTATGGTGGCATCAGCAGCTGACGTTGAAGGGCATGTTGGCTGGCGCCGGACACTGCCACCAGCTGTTTCTGATGACGAGCTCCCCCTGCGTCTTTCAGCAACGTCTCCTCCTACTCCTCTCTGCTCCCCCCCCCCCTCTGAACTGTCCCCCTGTTCATCTCCTCTAGTAGGAACATACGTGGCATCCGTATCATCGTCATCATCATAATCATCCTGCCCAGCTTCGCTTCCCTCAGACACCTCCAAAACTGCACCAACAGCAGGTACTTCATCCTCTTCCTCACACGTTACGTCCATAGTGTCGCCGCCTAACTCAGACATATGAGGTGGTGTAACTTTCTCAGCACCTTCATTTTGTTGTAACAAGAATGGCTGTGCATCAGTGATTTCCCCACCAAATAACTCCTGCGAAGTGTCAATTGCAGTGGATGTGGTGCTAGTAGTAGTGCTGGTGGCTGCGGAAGATAAGGTGGTCTGTGTTAAATAGTCAACAACGTCCTGACAATCTTGGGAGTTAAAGGGACGTGCCTTCTTCTGAGCACTGTACTTTGGGCCAGGACCGCACGAAATCACATCAACACGACCTTGCACAGACCTGCCAGGTGGCCTTCCTCTGGGTCTGCCTCTACCTCTTCCTCTACCTGTTTTGTCCACATCGGGGGGATGAAGTGAAAGGTATGCACTGACTTTACTAATACAATGTGCAGTAACACATATGCAGTTAACAGGTATGCACAGAGTGGTATATCACACTGCGTGCACTCACGTAGGTAGGTGGGTGCACTGTGAACAACAGGTAGGTATATGCAGTGATGGGTATTACAATGTGCACCTGTCAGTCACACACAGACAGGTAGCGGACGGGCACAGTGACACTGCGTGCGCTCAACTCACGTAGGTAGGTGAGTGCACTGTGAACAACAGGTATGTAGGTATATGAAGTAATGGGTATTACAATGTGCACCTGTCACACACAGACAGGTAGCAGACTGGCACAGTGACACTGCGTGCGCTCAACTCACGTAGGTATGTGGGTGCACTGTGAACAACAGGTAGGTAGGTATATGCAGTAATGGGTATTACAATGTGCACCTGTCACACACAGACAGGTAGCGGACAGGCACAGTGACACTGCATGCGCTCAACTCACGTAGGTAGGTGGGTGCACTGTGAACAACAGGTAGGTAGGTATATGCAGTAATGGGTATTACAATGTGCACCTGTCACACACAGACAGGTAGCGGACAGGCACAGTGACACTGCATGCGCTCAACTCACGTAGGTAGGTGGGTGCACTGTGATTTACAGGTATGTATGTATATGCAGTAATGGGTATTACAATGTGCACCTGTCACACACAGACAGGTAGCGGACAGGTACAGTGACACTGCATGCGCTCAGCTCGCGTAGGTAGGTGGGTGCACTGTGAACAACAGGTAGGTAGGTGTATGCAGTGATGGGTATCACAATGTGCACCTGTCACACAGACAGGTAGTCACTGAATGTGCTGACCTGGCTGGCAGTGGCACACACAGTATGAATTATCAAGGCTGTCTATGCAACACAAGTGTCAGTGGGACACACACACACACACACACACACACACACAAAATAGATCACAAGAACAAGATTAGCTCTCAAAAGAGCTGTTGTGCTGTGCTATTTTAGCAATAAGAATCAGCACGGAGCAAGCTAACAAGCCTACAAGAGCCTAACTAATCTTTCCCTATGAGAGTCTGCAGCAACTGTCCCTTCTCTATTTACTGCAGGCACACAAGTGAGTAAAATGGCCGGTGCTGCCTGCCTTTTATTAGGGGGGGGGCTCCAGGAGGGAGTGTAGCCTGATTGGCTACAATGTGCCTGCTGACTGTGATGTAGAGGGTCCAAGTTGACCCTAATGGTGCACTATGGGGGCGAATCGAACTTCCGGTAAAGTTCGCAGTTCTCTGCGATCGCGAACCCCGGAGGTTCGCCGGGGAACCGTTCGGGCCATCGGTGACTGGGATTAATATTCAGATTAATGTGGTTAGCCTACACAAGCCAATCAAAATTCACCTATTGATTTTCAAGGGGAATATTTAATTGCTGCCATTCTTGCACGGTTAATGGCACAAGCCTCAAAACTGGTACAGTTGGTCATTGAGTGACTGGGGTTCAAATTCAGAAAAGGGGGTGGAACCTTAGCCAATCAGATTGTTTAATTTCAATGCAAATTATTGATGCCAAAGACCGCAGCACTTGCAAACTAAGTCATTGAGTGATTGAGTAATTGTGTGTTAGGGTTAGAAAAAGTGGGTGGAGCCCACACCAGCCAAATACATACCCGAACAACGCCGGGCCATCAGCTAGAAGTGAATAAATGAAGGACAGTCTGAATCTATTTATTTTTTAAGCTTTATCTGTGGTTTTTGTTGCAGAATTGTAATTTATGAACTTTTCAGCAATCTCAAATGGTAAACAAATAATTTTCGCCCACTGTCTAACTACAGCCATGTTTTCTTCTTTTAGTGTAGGGTATTTGGATGATATGGGGAGGGGTTAGCGACTGGGCCAGGTTTTACTACTATTTATGCCCTTGTTGGAGGGATTTTGCCTCATATTCTGTCCCCTGTAACAATAAGAATTTACGATACCTCTGGGTCAATCCTAATCCCAGGTCTGTGAGCATGGAGTAAACAAGGATCCTTATCTCAGCTAACAACCTCTAACCCCATTTAGATGGTCTGTTTGAATTAAGGCATCTTAATGACATGTATTTATGCTTGAAAAAAATATCTGTTTTCCCTGTTGATGTTGCATGTACTGTATATAGCTGTCTGTACCACCAGCCTGCAAACTAACAGGATATAAGCCCGACGAAGGCTGCAAGGCCGAAAGCTTGCTTATTTTTATTCATTTTTAGTTAGCCAATAAATGGTATCATCCTGATTTAAAACTCACCTGCTGCTCCCTGTCCACCAGGATCCCAACCAACCTCCAATTTCCTGTATTTCTGCCTCCCCTGGGCAGAAAGTATCAGTATAGATAGCCGGATGACCCTCTCCCTGGTAGATAGTAGATAGCCACATGACCCCTCAGTATAGGTAGCTGCCCTGCCCCACCCCCCTCCTTCCTAAGGCCCAGTGATGAGAGAGACGTATGGTGCCCAGTGATGGCACAGTATACTTAAAATAGAGGAAATGAGCAGTGATGCCACTTCCTGTATTCGGCATCACCACTGGGCACTGCTCATTTCTCTCATCACTGTGAGCCAGCATTGATCTGCATGTCTGTGCATGCCCGGGTATCGCAGCAAGCGTGATAAACTTTGTGACAGTCAGGAGGAGATGGTTGACATGTATTTGTGGGTGAACAGCACAGGTTTGTGTATGTGGGCAGGTAGTGAGGTTGAGCCCAAGGAAACCACAGCACCGCCTCAGCCTTCCTGGCATCCAATCACTGGCTTTTGTGGCCTTCCCACAAATCTGGCCCTGTGTGCAGACAATTGTTAGGTTGCTCTGCATATCCTGTGATAAGCTTCTTTGAAGTGAATAGGGATTTTTATATGTGTGAACATGCTACTCTATTCATCACAAGAAACAGCACTGCATCTTGGGCATGCTGCCCCTATTATTCAAAGCATTCCTGTACTGCCCTTTGACCAACTTATGAATCTGGAAATCAGGTGAAACGCTGAAAAGCTTTTAGACATCTACATGCAATAGGTCTTGCAGGCATGGTCTGACTGGCCTGAGGGCTTGTAAGAGCTCAGACATCTTATAAACGGGAACGTTTGGGTCAGCCATACATTTCTATTTATAAAAAGGAGAGAGAAGGGATAGATGTTATCAAATAGTGCTAGTGTCTTCTTATTTCTTATCCAGGATTGATTAAAACTGATTAGATAATGTTTTATAACCAGTTACCAGTGGTTTATCAGTACTCAATAACACAATTGGACCTTTTGGTTTTCATCTGCCATCAGTCCTCAGGAAGGATATGAATGGTAATACAGTAAAGCACATACTTTTACATTGACTAGGCAGCCTTCTTTTTTTTTTCCTTCTAAGCTCGTGCGCTCATGTTGTCATTGTTTAAGCATCGTTTTCTATAAAATTCCACATTCTCTAATGAGGTGGTGAAAGTGGAAGCAGATTGTGATTGCCTCCAGCACTGGATGTGAAATTATCCAGTCATGCCATGAAAAGTCATGTAGTTACAGGTCTACAAAGCTTGTAAGACAAGAAGCAGAAGCCAATCTGACATTTGAGTCATGCACTATGTGTCCTACCTATCAATCCATCTAATCTATCTATCTATCTATCTATCTATCTATCGATCGATCTATCTATCTATCATTGGACCAATCAGAGAATGCAGAGTTAACTTGGAACTATTTGGCCAATCAGAGAATGCAAGAAATGACAAAAAAAGCCTACTTGGAAGTCGGAAATCGGAATTGGTGGAAATTGGCATTTCCGATCATCTATCTATCTATCTATCTATCTATCTATCTATCTATCTATCTATCTATCGTTTTGTTGCACTTTTTTGATATGAACACTTAATTCATTTCTGGGTAACTTGTAACTAATATTATTTATCAAATATACTTGTTAAAAGCTTGCATAATTTGTAACCTCTCAGCTATCGTCTCCTGACTGACCACCGATTTGAGTGCTGGTGTAAATTTGGTGGTCATTATTGGCTTCAGTAATTTGCTCTCTCAGGGTACATTTCTCATAGTTTCTTCACTGTTGACCATCATTAGCCTTAAAAGTGTTAGCATACTTATAATTAACTGGGTAAAAAATGTGACTCTTATAACAAAACACAACATACTGGCATAATTTATTTTACCTTTATGTTCCAAGAAGCAGTATGGTGTGGCACTCCCTTTATTCCTAGCACAGAGGAGAATGTGGGTAGATACTTGATCAAGCTAATAAACATTCACCGCCATTCATCACATTCCCCTGGGTATGCAGTCCAAGTAGTCAAGACGTGTGCTCCGCATAAATGACATGGAAGAAAGAACTTTGGAATAAGTGTGTATCAAAGAAGCAGCAGCGTGCACCATCCGTCCCTTAAGGACTTGATTTATTGCTTCAGACACATACTGTGTAGATACAGGGGTGATACATCAATGTACATAGTGACTTGGTACAAGCTGATACATACAGTTGGTGATGGCGGTGATAGAGTGGGTGCCTCGGATGTGAAGGGGATTGGCGACGGCCGTTTAGCGTCCGGCTGGACGCTTGGTCGCGCTGTGTCCCACTAAGCCAATGGGACACAGCGTGACCAAGCGTCCAGCCGGACACGAAACGGCCGTCGCCGATCCCCTTCACACAGTATGTGTCTGAAGCAATAAATCAAGTCATTAAGGGACAGATGGTGCACACTGCTGCTTCTTTGATACACAATAATTTATTTTACCCCCATTTTCACCACTTTAGACTCAAGCTCTTACAACTTGGTAAATACTTTTAACTTCAATGCAGAGGACAGTTTGCATTGTTCTGCTAATCAGAAGCTCTTTGCCTGGTCTCTTCACTCTGCCACCCCTTCTTCTCTGCTGAAGTGACTCCTGTCACGGCAACATGTCTATTCAGCAGTGGGAGGAATAGCACAGAGAAGAGACCAGGTAGAGAGCTTCTCCTTTAGGCGGCAATGATTACATATGTCAATTAACAGAGCAGTATAAATGTGTACTGCCATCTGCATTGAAAATAAAAGAAAGTTGCCTGCTTCAGGATCTGGCCAGCGATTACGAGAAGTGGCCAACTGATGCAGCCAATTCAAAAAGAACTTATTCCTTTCATACTTTGGCTATTCAGATTTGACAAGAGCCATCCGGCCAGGTCCCAAAGAAAGGCTTTCATGGAGCATGGCGACAAAGCAAACAGCACAAGTTCAGCTGCCGCATCTGCATTCTCCTGCTCCCTTTCCACCCCCCCCCCCACACACACACACACACACATTTGTGTCCTCTCACTTCTGTTTCCAGGGAGGAAATATACAAGGAAGCCCATTTCAGTGCACCTATACTTTCACCTCCCTGCTGTGTACATGCGTGGTCTCTGGTTTTTACTACAGCCGGTGTTTTGGGTATTTGCTGTAATATGGGTAATGTTTTCATGCGGCAACAAATACCGGCCACACAGGCTGTAATAAAAGCCACAGACCATGCACACACAGCAGGGAGGGAGAGAGTATCGGCATGCTGGATGGACTGCCCTTTATATTTCCTACCTGGAGACAGAGGAATGCAGATATTGACACTGAAACTTGTGTTGTGTGCCTTTTTTTGGGACTTGACCAGCCGGGACTTGTCATTTTGCGTTCTAGCTGGTCAAAGTCTGAAAACACAAGTGTAATATAGTTTCTCTGCATATTGGTCGCAGCAGCCGGCCACTGCACGTATTGACCAGACAGAGCCCAAAGCAATATTTCCGGTTCTGTCTGTAACATGTATAACATCTCTGAGTATACCTGCAAGAATTTTACATAATATAATGCCTGGTACACATTATGCAATTTCCCATCAGAATGGTCAAATCGATAATTTCCAACAGGTCCGATCTGATTTCCAGATCGATTTTCCAAACTCTACAAAATTGATCATAAAATCAATCAGAAACGTCCAACTGGCTGAGCCTTAGCCGCCCCAAGGGTAATCACAAGTGTGGGAAGTGTAGATATTGCCCATACATGCGGGAAGGCAAGAACTACCGCTTGGGAGGGGTACAGTGGGAAGTACGGGCTTTTATCACCTGCCAAACAAAATTTGTATCTTATGTGGTTTTTTGCCCATGCGATTTTTATTACGTAGGCAAAACCACTAGACCCCTCAAAGAGAGAATAAATGAGCACTTCAAGTCCATTAAATCTGGGAAGGGGTGCCCTCGACTCATCGAGCATGTGAGGGAGGCGCATGGAGGTAATGCAAGGTGCCTGAGATTCGCAGGTCTCCTGCATGTTAGCCCCTCCAGGAGAGGTGGGGATCGGGACCGCGAGTTGACCCGACGAGAATCGCGGGTGATCCTACGCACGGAGGCCATGGGACCTATAGGTCTCAATGATAGGCTGGAGCTAGCATGTTTCCTTGACCCATGAGCTTCTCTTCATCCTCGATGGGTCTGGCACCGTAAGATTTTTCCCCCCGTTTCCTGACTGGGTGCGGGCCCCCCGTGCCCGGACCTGTATCCATGTTATAAATAAGATGAGTCCTTCCCCTTGTCTTTCTTTCCCTGGTCGTGGGACTCTTTTACCCGAGGTTCGGTGGGCATATGGTTTTCTATCTACTCCCACTGGCTTATCTTAGACTTTTGACCCCTTTTCTGGGCTCTTGCATTCTGTTCTGGCAGTCCTTGGTTTCTGCTCTCCTGTATATGTAACTACCCTCTCTCCTCTCTCCCACTCCCCCCATCTCTCCTTTTTCACACCGGCATCCTGGATAAGTCATAAAGAACCTGGGCTTTCTAATTGTGGGTCCTAGTACACAGGACCCACATAACGAAAACCTGTGCAATAAGCACGGTGGATCCATTAATAATTGGATCCTTTTCAGCGTGTAGTATAAACACATGGGGAGGGGGTAAATCCCCACATTGACCCCGGTAATACAAATACACGCAATAACCAATAAATCGTGTGTGAAACAGCCTTCCTACACCTTTTATGGGAAAAATAAAGCCCAGATTGCATTTTTGACTTCCAATATGGGATTTGGCACACTTTTTTCTTATCTACCTGTATTCTTCTATGGTCGCAGGGTTAGTCGACCTTGCAGCCCTCCAATATGGGACATCAGTGTGCACCCCACGGGAATGCCCCTGCCACTTAACGGGGGCTTTCTTTATGGCTCCCCTTTTTTGACTAATAACACCATAGATCCAGACAGGAATAATTAATGGATGCCTGTCCGGGTTATCTGGCAATGGATGTGGACGTCCATTAAACAAAGTAGAAAGGACAATGCGTCCTTAAGGTCTCCTCCTAAGACAGTAATACCACCCCAGTCTTTTTTAAAAGGGTTCCGGGTTTTTTGTATAGAGGTTTTATTAGAACAAATAATAAAGAGGTTATTTTACCCTGGTGGGTGCAGGCAATTGTAATCTATGCCCAAATGAATTTTGCTTCATGCCATAAGCATGCGTACATTTTGTCTCACAGAATGTTAGAGGTTTCTATATATGCACTTTTGTGAATAAGCACGGATCACTTTAGATGTACACACCAGAAGGATGATGAAAGTTTAATATGTATAGGTGTTAATATGTTGCACAATAATATATAAGTTTTTCACAGCACTGCACGTAAGATGTTGGTAGTGAAAGCAATGGTTGCTATCGCAACTTGGACGCTGTTTTCACTTCATGTACACAGCGCATCATCACTCTTCGCCGCTGGTCGGCGCGGCCCCGCCCCCCTCACCCCTAACCCTCACTGACATCAGCTCCACGCACCAACCAGAAGCGCTTAGGGTGCGGCTTCCCAAGATTTATACAGGAAGCCGCACAGCGCTTCCTTCCACACAGGACACGAGCACGTGAACAAGCGCCAGGCGCGAAACGGCGTTGTGCAGTCCTTTTTGCCCTGGTCACCCACACCCTGGTACACCTCAGCGCTGACACCCGCACCAGGTTTGATGTATCAAGACTGTTTGCATGTATGTAATGTTTTTGGCAGCAAGACACAATAAACAAGGAAGCAGAACAAGGAAACAGTTGCCCGGCTTGCTTTGATGTGCTATTGCATTTAGACTTTTTCCAAGTGACTGTACCGGTTGCACGTTTCCTCACTTCAGTGTATATGTTGCCATACAGAGCGCGGAGGTGAGAACTAGATCTGTACTGGCTGGCTTTCTCTCTGTCCTCCTTCAAGAGATAGCACTGAGTGCCGAGTGGTGTGTGTTTCTACAGTGTACTAAAAGTATTGTGTATCCTAACTCTGAGCACCAGCTGTATACATGAATATTGAAGGAGGTACGCCTGACGACAATCTGGAGGAATCAGGGAGCGACACAGATTCCTCCCTAGACTTTCCCCTCATAAGTCAGGGGGTTTCGGAAGGTCGAGAAGGAGCGTCATCCATTTTCGACCGGAACGCCAGTCCCGCGCCAGTAAATAGGGAGGTGGTGACCAGGGTATTGGAGCTAAGACTGGGGGGTCTCTGTGAGAAGGAGACCAAATTGTTTTGGACTGCCACAACATTGAATAAATACAAAGAGGAGGGCTATATTGCCCGTGGCTTCAGATCCTACAGGAACCCATCAGAGTACCGGGAGGACAGAGGATTTGTGGAGAAGTGGGAAACCGCACACCTAAATTACTGCCAAACCCTACAGGAGATTGTGAGGGAGCGGACAATAGAGGAACATAACAAAGTATCAGGGGAGCTGCGGGAAACTCGGGACCAACTACAAGAGGTAACATCAGAGGAGAACTTCTCAGCTATTATTGCCAAAATCGAGAAGAAAATATTGCCAATACAGAACGAGCTGAAGGCAAGAAAACTCAGAAAATTTCACCGGGATCGAGACGATTTTAAGAGGGGAAGAATTTTCTTTTGGGGACAGAGTGGTGCCCCCAATCAGGGAGGCAAACCAAGGCAAGGCAGGGGATACTGGACCACTGATTCAGGGTCAGATTCGGAAGGCGAGAGATCAGGCAGTAAGCCAAGGCAAAAGCAGTCAATTAAGAAGAAACGTGGGAAGAATCCAGAGCCGAAAGCCAGACCAGCTCCAGCACAGCCATGTGCCTCCACCCCTTTAGGCGGAGAATCCGCAGGGGCGGGAGAGGCAGACGCCCGGAGGAATGTGACCTGGGACTCCCCGGTAGCAGCCAGGAACCAGCATGGCAACAACAGCACAAAAAGGAGACGAACCAGGGAGTAGAGTTGGAAACAAGGATGGATCAACTTCCCCAAGGAGGGGAACTACAAGTGATAAACTTGGCAGAAACAGATATACCTGAGAACTGCCTTGCACTGTTAGGAAAGGGCCTAGGCTTCTCGCCCACGCAGAACTTTGACTATGTAGACTTCTTTGTCGATCTCTACAAGAACACTAGGAAAATGATGATCAAGCAACTCTACCAGGATGAGGGAATCACGGGGGAGCTCCAAGGACAGAGTGATGGAGGCCCGACATCGGCAGAGAGTCCCATGTCCACTTTGGGGTTTAGTCCCGTGGTGGACTGGAACAATGCCGAGATGGAGGCACTCCGGATGCTGGAGGAGCTATGGGAGGAGGGAGGGTCCTGTTCTCTGGGGGAGGAGGAGGAGGAGGTCATACCTGCCCACGACCTTTCCCTGGGTCACTCTGGGAATTTTCGAGCCTGCAAATCCTTAAGACCCATGCCCATTCCCCCCGGGTCTCCTGTTGACCAGTTTCTCCACCAGGTCGCCGCGGACATGAAGGCATTGTGTTATGACCAGGCCCCAAACAATCTGCGCAAGGCAGACAGGGCAGCCATGAGATGGCTGAAGCAGCGCCGCGACCTGGTGGTGAAGCAGGCCGACAAGGGGGGGAATGTGGTGATCATGTCAAGTGATTTCTACACCAAAGAAGCCTACAGACAGTTGATTAACACGGAGTACTATGTGAAATTGGATAGTAATCCCACATTCAAATATCAGTCGACCCTCCGTACTTTGCTTAGGCAAGGAGTCGAGAGGGGGTACATCCCACAGAGGTTGGCGGTTGACCTTCTCTCGCAGTTCCCACGATATCCTGTGTGGTACCACCTTCCCAAATTGCACAAATCTGCCACCAATCCCCCGGGAAGACCGATCGTCTCGGGGTGTGGCTCACTTACAGAACGCTTATCCCGTTTTTTAGACCATCTGCTACGTCCCCTACTCATGGGGGTCCCGGCATATTTGGCCGACACGCTCGACACGATCAAACTCGTTGAAAGCGTGGTATGGAAACCTGGCTATAGGCTAGCCACCATAGATGTAGAGAGCCTCTACAGCAGAATCCCACACGAAGAGGGGATAAAAGCGGTCCGTAGGTTCTTGGATAGAACCAATAAGGACGACGGGTACAAAGATTTTTTGTGCGAATGTTTAAAATACGTTCTAACGCACAATGCGTTCATTTTTGATGGAAGGTGGTACCACCAGGTCTCTGGGACTGCTATGGGAACCTCTGTGGCATGTACCTATGCAGGCTTATTCCTAGGAGCTTGGGAAGAGGATTATGTAATGAGCCCAAGAAATTTGTTCAGGCACAATGTTAAAGTTTGGGCCAGGTATGTGGACGACGTGCTGGTCGTGTGGCAGGGGAGTACGGAAGAGTTTGACACCTTCATGGGCCTCCTCAACATTAATCAGGTGAACATGAGGTTCACATCTGAGATTGGGGACAGCTCCGTCAATTTCCTGGATTTAAAAATCAGGCCCGATGGAGATAGATTGGTGTGTGAGGGGTACAGGAAGGCCACGGCTGTGAACTCTTTGTTGCACAGGAATAGCTTTCACCCGGAGCACGTCAAGACATCCCTGCCATACGGCCAGTACCTGCGCCTAAGACGAAACAATACCTACCTGGACTCATTCGAGGAGCAGTCACAAGAGTTGACGGCTAGATTAGAGGCACGTAACTATGACAAAGAACTCCTCGTAAGGGCCAGGGATAGAGCAAGGGGCAAAGACAGGTCCTCTCTCCTCTCCAGGACCCCCAAAAGTACGGAGGGGGGTCCCTTCACCCTGACCTTTGACTACACCCCCATGGCCAAAAAGTTAACCCAGATAGTTAAGAAGAATTGGCCATTGGTTACAAGAGACCCCACCCTCCAGAGAGTGTTCCCAGACCCCCCCAGGATAGCATACAGGAGGGCTCCCACCTTGGGTGATATCTTAACCCGGAGCGAGTTTCGCTCATGTCCAACGTCCAACTGGCTGAGCCTTAGCCGCCCCAAGGGTAATCACAAGTGTGGGAAGTGTAGATATTGCCCATACATGCGGGAAGGCAAGAACTACCGCTTGGGAGGGGTACAGTGGGAAGTACGGGCTTTTATCACCTGCCAAACAAAATTTGTATCTTATGTGGTTTTTTGCCCATGCGATTTTTATTACGTAGGCAAAACCACTAGACCCCTCAAAGAGAGAATAAATGAGCACTTCAAGTCCATTAAATCTGGGAAGGGGTGCCCTCGACTCATCGAGCATGTGAGGGAGGCGCATGGAGGTAATGCAAGGTGCCTGAGATTCGCAGGTCTCCTGCATGTTAGCCCCTCCAGGAGAGGTGGGGATCGGGACCGCGAGTTGACCCGACGAGAATCGCGGGTGATCCTACGCACGGAGGCCATGGGACCTATAGGTCTCAATGATAGGCTGGAGCTAGCATGTTTCCTTGACCCATGAGCTTCTCTTCATCCTCGATGGGTCTGGCACCGTAAGATTTTTCCCCCCGTTTCCTGACTGGGTGCGGGCCCCCCGTGCCCGGACCTGTATCCATGTTATAAATAAGATGAGTCCTTCCCCTTGTCTTTCTTTCCCTGGTCGTGGGACTCTTTTACCCGAGGTTCGGTGGGCATATGGTTTTCTATCTACTCCCACTGGCTTATCTTAGACTTTTGACCCCTTTTCTGGGCTCTTGCATTCTGTTCTGGCAGTCCTTGGTTTCTGCTCTCCTGTATATGTAACTACCCTCTCTCCTCTCTCCCACTCCCCCCATCTCTCCTTTTTCACACCGGCATCCTGGATAAGTCATAAAGAACCTGGGCTTTCTAATTGTGGGTCCTAGTACACAGGACCCACATAACGAAAACCTGTGCAATAAGCACGGTGGATCCATTAATAATTGGATCCTTTTCAGCGTGTAGTATAAACACATGGGGAGGGGGTAAATCCCCACATTGACCCCGGTAATACAAATACACGCAATAACCAATAAATCGTGTGTGAAACAGCCTTCCTACACCTTTTATGGGAAAAATAAAGCCCAGATTGCATTTTTGACTTCCAATATGGGATTTGGCACACTTTTTTCTTATCTACCTGTATTCTTCTATGGTCGCAGGGTTAGTCGACCTTGCAGCCCTCCAATATGGGACATCAGTGTGCACCCCACGGGAATGCCCCTGCCACTTAACGGGGGCTTTCTTTATGGCTCCCCTTTTTTGACTAATAACACCATAGATCCAGACAGGAATAATTAATGGATGCCTGTCCGGGTTATCTGGCAATGGATGTGGACGTCCATTAAACAAAGTAGAAAGGACAATGCGTCCTTAAGGTCTCCTCCTAAGACAGTAATACCACCCCAGTCTTTTTTAAAAGGGTTCCGGGTTTTTTGTATAGAGGTTTTATTAGAACAAATAATAAAGAGGTTATTTTACCCTGGTGGGTGCAGGCAATTGTAATCTATGCCCAAATGAATTTTGCTTCATGCCATAAGCATGCGTACATTTTGTCTCACAGAATGTTAGAGGTTTCTATATATGCACTTTTGTGAACAAGCACGGATCACTTTAGATGTACACACCAGAAGGATGATGAAAGTTTAATATGTATAGGTGTTAATATGTTGCACAATAATATATAAGTTTTTCACAGCACTGCACGTAAGATGTTGGTAGTGAAAGCAATGGTTGCTATCGCAACTTGGACGCTGTTTTCACTTCATGTACACAGCGCATCATCACTCTTCGCCGCTGGTCGGCGCGGCCCCGCCCCCCTCACCCCTAACCCTCACTGACATCAGCTCCACGCACCAACCAGAAGCGCTTAGGGTGCGGCTTCCCAAGATTTATACAGGAAGCCGCACAGCGCTTCCTTCCACACAGGACACGAGCACGTGAACAAGCGCCAGCCAGGCGCGAAACGGCGTTGTGCAGTCCTTTTTGCCCTGGTCACCCACACCCTGGTACACCTCAGCGCTGACACCCGCACCAGGTTTGATGTATCAAGACTGTTTGCATGTATGTAATGTTTTTGGCAGCAAGACACAATAAACAAGGAAGCAGAACAAGGAAACAGTTGCCCGGCTTGCTTTGATGTGCTATTGCATTTAGACTTTTTCCAAGTGACTGTACCGGTTGCACGTTTCCTCACTTCAGTGTATATGTTGCCATACAGAGCGCGGAGGTGAGAACTAGATCTGTACTGGCTGGCTTTCTCTCTGTCCTCCTTCAAGAGATAGCACTGAGTGCCGAGTGGTGTGTGTTTCTACAGTGTACTAAAAGTATTGTGTATCCTAACTCTGAGCACCAGCTGTATACATGAATATTGAAGGAGGTACGCCTGACGACAATCTGGAGGAATCAGGGAGCGACACAGATTCCTCCCTAGACTTTCCCCTCATAAGTCAGGGGGTTTCGGAAGGTCGAGAAGGAGCGTCATCCATTTTCGACCGGAACGCCAGTCCCGCGCCAGTAAATAGGGAGGTGGTGACCAGGGTATTGGAGCTAAGACTGGGGGGTCTCTGTGAGAAGGAGACCAAATTGTTTTGGACTGCCACAACATTGAATAAATACAAAGAGGAGGGCTATATTGCCCGTGGCTTCAGATCCTACAGGGAACCATCAGAGTACCGGGAGGACAGAGGATTTGTGGAGAAGTGGGAAACCGCACACCTAAATTACTGCCAAACCCTACAGGAGATTGTGAGGGAGCGGACAATAGAGGAACATAACAAAGTATCAGGGGAGCTGCGGGAAACTCGGGACCAACTACAAGAGGTAACATCAGAGGAGAACTTCTCAGCTATTATTGCCAAAATCGAGAAGAAAATATTGCCAATACAGAACGAGCTGAAGGCAAGAAAACTCAGAAAATTTCACCGGGATCGAGACGATTTTAAGAGGGGAAGAATTTTCTTTTGGGGACAGAGTGGTGCCCCCAATCAGGGAGGCAAACCAAGGCAAGGCAGGGGATACTGGACCACTGATTCAGGGTCAGATTCGGAAGGCGAGAGATCAGGCAGTAAGCCAAGGCAAAAGCAGTCAATTAAGAAGAAACGTGGGAAGAATCCAGAGCCGAAAGCCAGACCAGCTCCAGCACAGCCATGTGCCTCCACCCCTTTAGGCGGAGAATCCGCAGGGGCGGGAGAGGCAGACGCCCGGAGGAATGTGACCTGGGACTCCCCGGTAGCAGCCAGGAACCAGCATGGCAACAACAGCACAAAAAGGAGACGAACCAGGGAGTAGAGTTGGAAACAAGGATGGATCAACTTCCCCAAGGAGGGGAACTACAAGTGATAAACTTGGCAGAAACAGATATACCTGAGAACTGCCTTGCACTGTTAGGAAAGGGCCTAGGCTTCTCGCCCACGCAGAACTTTGACTATGTAGACTTCTTTGTCGATCTCTACAAGAACACTAGGAAAATGATGATCAAGCAACTCTACCAGGATGAGGGAATCACGGGGGAGCTCCAAGGACAGAGTGATGGAGGCCCGACATCGGCAGAGAGTCCCATGTCCACTTTGGGGTTTAGTCCCGTGGTGGACTGGAACAATGCCGAGATGGAGGCACTCCGGATGCTGGAGGAGCTATGGGAGGAGGGAGGGTCCTGTTCTCTGGGGGAGGAGGAGGAGGAGGTCATACCTGCCCACGACCTTTCCCTGGGTCACTCTGGGAATTTTCGAGCCTGCAAATCCTTAAGACCCATGCCCATTCCCCCCGGGTCTCCTGTTGACCAGTTTCTCCACCAGGTCGCCGCGGACATGAAGGCATTGTGTTATGACCAGGCCCCAAACAATCTGCGCAAGGCAGACAGGGCAGCCATGAGATGGCTGAAGCAGCGCCGCGACCTGGTGGTGAAGCAGGCCGACAAGGGGGGGAATGTGGTGATCATGTCAAGTGATTTCTACACCAAAGAAGCCTACAGACAGTTGATTAACACGGAGTACTATGTGAAATTGGATAGTAATCCCACATTCAAATATCAGTCGACCCTCCGTACTTTGCTTAGGCAAGGAGTCGAGAGGGGGTACATCCCACAGAGGTTGGCGGTTGACCTTCTCTCGCAGTTCCCACGATATCCTGTGTGGTACCACCTTCCCAAATTGCACAAATCTGCCACCAATCCCCCGGGAAGACCGATCGTCTCGGGGTGTGGCTCACTTACAGAACGCTTATCCCGTTTTTTAGACCATCTGCTACGTCCCCTACTCATGGGGGTCCCGGCATATTTGGCCGACACGCTCGACACGATCAAACTCGTTGAAAGCGTGGTATGGAAACCTGGCTATAGGCTAGCCACCATAGATGTAGAGAGCCTCTACAGCAGAATCCCACACGAAGAGGGGATAAAAGCGGTCCGTAGGTTCTTGGATAGAACCAATAAGGACGACGGGTACAAAGATTTTTTGTGCGAATGTTTAAAATACGTTCTAACGCACAATGCGTTCATTTTTGATGGAAGGTGGTACCACCAGGTCTCTGGGACTGCTATGGGAACCTCTGTGGCATGTACCTATGCAGGCTTATTCCTAGGAGCTTGGGAAGAGGATTATGTAATGAGCCCAAGAAATTTGTTCAGGCACAATGTTAAAGTTTGGGCCAGGTATGTGGACGACGTGCTGGTCGTGTGGCAGGGGAGTACGGAAGAGTTTGACACCTTCATGGGCCTCCTCAACATTAATCAGGTGAACATGAGGTTCACATCTGAGATTGGGGACAGCTCCGTCAATTTCCTGGATTTAAAAATCAGGCCCGATGGAGATAGATTGGTGTGTGAGGGGTACAGGAAGGCCACGGCTGTGAACTCTTTGTTGCACAGGAATAGCTTTCACCCGGAGCACGTCAAGACATCCCTGCCATACGGCCAGTACCTGCGCCTAAGACGAAACAATACCTACCTGGACTCATTCGAGGAGCAGTCACAAGAGTTGACGGCTAGATTAGAGGCACGTAACTATGACAAAGAACTCCTCGTAAGGGCCAGGGATAGAGCAAGGGGCAAAGACAGGTCCTCTCTCCTCTCCAGGACCCCCAAAAGTACGGAGGGGGGTCCCTTCACCCTGACCTTTGACTACACCCCCATGGCCAAAAAGTTAACCCAGATAGTTAAGAAGAATTGGCCATTGGTTACAAGAGACCCCACCCTCCAGAGAGTGTTCCCAGACCCCCCCAGGATAGCATACAGGAGGGCTCCCACCTTGGGTGATATCTTAACCCGGAGCGAGTTTCGCTCATGTCCAACGTCCAACTGGCTGAGCCTTAGCCGCCCCAAGGGTAATCACAAGTGTGGGAAGTGTAGATATTGCCCATACATGCGGGAAGGCAAGAACTACCGCTTGGGAGGGGTACAGTGGGAAGTACGGGCTTTTATCACCTGCCAAACAAAATTTGTATCTTATGTGGTTTTTTGCCCATGCGATTTTTATTACGTAGGCAAAACCACTAGACCCCTCAAAGAGAGAATAAATGAGCACTTCAAGTCCATTAAATCTGGGAAGGGGTGCCCTCGACTCATCGAGCATGTGAGGGAGGCGCATGGAGGTAATGCAAGGTGCCTGAGATTCGCAGGTCTCCTGCATGTTAGCCCCTCCAGGAGAGGTGGGGATCGGGACCGCGAGTTGACCCGACGAGAATCGCGGGTGATCCTACGCACGGAGGCCATGGGACCTATAGGTCTCAATGATAGGCTGGAGCTAGCATGTTTCCTTGACCCATGAGCTTCTCTTCATCCTCGATGGGTCTGGCACCGTAAGATTTTTCCCCCCGTTTCCTGACTGGGTGCGGGCCCCCCGTGCCCGGACCTGTATCCATGTTATAAATAAGATGAGTCCTTCCCCTTGTCTTTCTTTCCCTGGTCGTGGGACTCTTTTACCCGAGGTTCGGTGGGCATATGGTTTTCTATCTACTCCCACTGGCTTATCTTAGACTTTTGACCCCTTTTCTGGGCTCTTGCATTCTGTTCTGGCAGTCCTTGGTTTCTGCTCTCCTGTATATGTAACTACCCTCTCTCCTCTCTCCCACTCCCCCCATCTCTCCTTTTTCACACCGGCATCCTGGATAAGTCATAAAGAACCTGGGCTTTCTAATTGTGGGTCCTAGTACACAGGACCCACATAACGAAAACCTGTGCAATAAGCACGGTGGATCCATTAATAATTGGATCCTTTTCAGCGTGTAGTATAAACACATGGGGAGGGGGTAAATCCCCACATTGACCCCGGTAATACAAATACACGCAATAACCAATAAATCGTGTGTGAAACAGCCTTCCTACACCTTTTATGGGAAAAATAAAGCCCAGATTGCATTTTTGACTTCCAATATGGGATTTGGCACACTTTTTTCTTATCTACCTGTATTCTTCTATGGTCGCAGGGTTAGTCGACCTTGCAGCCCTCCAATATGGGACATCAGTGTGCACCCCACGGGAATGCCCCTGCCACTTAACGGGGGCTTTCTTTATGGCTCCCCTTTTTTGACTAATAACACCATAGATCCAGACAGGAATAATTAATGGATGCCTGTCCGGGTTATCTGGCAATGGATGTGGACGTCCATTAAACAAAGTAGAAAGGACAATGCGTCCTTAAGGTCTCCTCCTAAGACAGTAATACCACCCCAGTCTTTTTTAAAAGGGTTCCGGGTTTTTTGTATAGAGGTTTTATTAGAACAAATAATAAAGAGGTTATTTTACCCTGGTGGGTGCAGGCAATTGTAATCTATGCCCAAATGAATTTTGCTTCATGCCATAAGCATGCGTACATTTTGTCTCACAGAATGTTAGAGGTTTCTATATATGCACTTTTGTGAACAAGCACGGATCACTTTAGATGTACACACCAGAAGGATGATGAAAGTTTAATATGTATAGGTGTTAATATGTTGCACAATAATATATAAGTTTTTCACAGCACTGCACGTAAGATGTTGGTAGTGAAAGCAATGGTTGCTATCGCAACTTGGACGCTGTTTTCACTTCATGTACACAGCGCATCATCACTCTTCGCCGCTGGTCGGCGCGGCCCCGCCCCCCTCACCCCTAACCCTCACTGACATCAGCTCCACGCACCAACCAGAAGCGCTTAGGGTGCGGCTTCCCAAGATTTATACAGGAAGCCGCACAGCGCTTCCTTCCACACAGGACACGAGCACGTGAACAAGCGCCAGCCAGGCGCGAAACGGCGTTGTGCAGTCCTTTTTGCCCTGGTCACCCACACCCTGGTACACCTCAGCGCTGACACCCGCACCAGGTTTGATGTATCAAGACTGTTTGCATGTATGTAATGTTTTTGGCAGCAAGACACAATAAACAAGGAAGCAGAACAAGGAAACAGTTGCCCGGCTTGCTTTGATGTGCTATTGCATTTAGACTTTTTCCAAGTGACTGTACCGGTTGCACGTTTCCTCACTTCAGTGTATATGTTGCCATACAGAGCGCGGAGGTGAGAACTAGATCTGTACTGGCTGGCTTTCTCTCTGTCCTCCTTCAAGAGATAGCACTGAGTGCCGAGTGGTGTGTGTTTCTACAGTGTACTAAAAGTATTGTGTATCCTAACTCTGAGCACCAGCTGTATACATGAATATTGAAGGAGGTACGCCTGACGACAATCTGGAGGAATCAGGGAGCGACACAGATTCCTCCCTAGACTTTCCCCTCATAAGTCAGGGGGTTTCGGAAGGTCGAGAAGGAGCGTCATCCATTTTCGACCGGAACGCCAGTCCCGCGCCAGTAAATAGGGAGGTGGTGACCAGGGTATTGGAGCTAAGACTGGGGGGTCTCTGTGAGAAGGAGACCAAATTGTTTTGGACTGCCACAACATTGAATAAATACAAAGAGGAGGGCTATGTTGCCCGTGGCTTCAGATCCTACAGGGAACCATCAGAGTACCGGGAGGACAGAGGATTTGTGGAGAAGTGGGAAACCGCACACCTAAATTACTGCCAAACCCTACAGGAGATTGTGAGGGAGCGGACAATAGAGGAACATAACAAAGTATCAGGGGAGCTGCGGGAAACTCGGGACCAACTACAAGAGGTAACATCAGAGGAGAACTTCTCAGCTATTATTGCCAAAATCGAGAAGAAAATATTGCCAATACAGAACGAGCTGAAGGCAAGAAAACTCAGAAAATTTCACCGGGATCGAGACGATTTTAAGAGGGGAAGAATTTTCTTTTGGGGACAGAGTGGTGCCCCCAATCAGGGAGGCAAACCAAGGCAAGGCAGGGGATACTGGACCACTGATTCAGGGTCAGATTCGGAAGGCGAGAGATCAGGCAGTAAGCCAAGGCAAAAGCAGTCAATTAAGAAGAAACGTGGGAAGAATCCAGAGCCGAAAGCCAGACCAGCTCCAGCACAGCCATGTGCCTCCACCCCTTTAGGCGGAGAATCCGCAGGGGCGGGAGAGGCAGACGCCCGGAGGAATGTGACCTGGGACTCCCCGGTAGCAGCCAGGAACCAGCATGGCAACAACAGCACAAAAAGGAGACGAACCAGGGAGTAGAGTTGGAAACAAGGATGGATCAACTTCCCCAAGGAGGGGAACTACAAGTGATAAACTTGGCAGAAACAGATATACCTGAGAACTGCCTTGCACTGTTAGGAAAGGGCCTAGGCTTCTCGCCCACGCAGAACTTTGACTATGTAGACTTCTTTGTCGATCTCTACAAGAACACTAGGAAAATGATGATCAAGCAACTCTACCAGGATGAGGGAATCACGGGGGAGCTCCAAGGACAGAGTGATGGAGGCCCGACATCGGCAGAGAGTCCCATGTCCACTTTGGGGTTTAGTCCCGTGGTGGACTGGAACAATGCCGAGATGGAGGCACTCCGGATGCTGGAGGAGCTATGGGAGGAGGGAGGGTCCTGTTCTCTGGGGGAGGAGGAGGAGGAGGTCATACCTGCCCACGACCTTTCCCTGGGTCACTCTGGGAATTTTCGAGCCTGCAAATCCTTAAGACCCATGCCCATTCCCCCCGGGTCTCCTGTTGACCAGTTTCTCCACCAGGTCGCCGCGGACATGAAGGCATTGTGTTATGACCAGGCCCCAAACAATCTGCGCAAGGCAGACAGGGCAGCCATGAGATGGCTGAAGCAGCGCCGCGACCTGGTGGTGAAGCAGGCCGACAAGGGGGGGAATGTGGTGATCATGTCAAGTGATTTCTACACCAAAGAAGCCTACAGACAGTTGATTAACACGGAGTACTATGTGAAATTGGATAGTAATCCCACATTCAAATATCAGTCGACCCTCCGTACTTTGCTTAGGCAAGGAGTCGAGAGGGGGTACATCCCACAGAGGTTGGCGGTTGACCTTCTCTCGCAGTTCCCACGATATCCTGTGTGGTACCACCTTCCCAAATTGCACAAATCTGCCACCAATCCCCCGGGAAGACCGATCGTCTCGGGGTGTGGCTCACTTACAGAACGCTTATCCCGTTTTTTAGACCATCTGCTACGTCCCCTACTCATGGGGGTCCCGGCATATTTGGCCGACACGCTCGACACGATCAAACTCGTTGAAAGCGTGGTATGGAAACCTGGCTATAGGCTAGCCACCATAGATGTAGAGAGCCTCTACAGCAGAATCCCACACGAAGAGGGGATAAAAGCGGTCCGTAGGTTCTTGGATAGAACCAATAAGGACGACGGGTACAAAGATTTTTTGTGCGAATGTTTAAAATACGTTCTAACGCACAATGCGTTCATTTTTGATGGAAGGTGGTACCACCAGGTCTCTGGGACTGCTATGGGAACCTCTGTGGCATGTACCTATGCAGGCTTATTCCTAGGAGCTTGGGAAGAGGATTATGTAATGAGCCCAAGAAATTTGTTCAGGCACAATGTTAAAGTTTGGGCCAGGTATGTGGACGACGTGCTGGTCGTGTGGCAGGGGAGTACGGAAGAGTTTGACACCTTCATGGGCCTCCTCAACATTAATCAGGTGAACATGAGGTTCACATCTGAGATTGGGGACAGCTCCGTCAATTTCCTGGATTTAAAAATCAGGCCCGATGGAGATAGATTGGTGTGTGAGGGGTACAGGAAGGCCACGGCTGTGAACTCTTTGTTGCACAGGAATAGCTTTCACCCGGAGCACGTCAAGACATCCCTGCCATACGGCCAGTACCTGCGCCTAAGACGAAACAATACCTACCTGGACTCATTCGAGGAGCAGTCACAAGAGTTGACGGCTAGATTAGAGGCACGTAACTATGACAAAGAACTCCTCGTAAGGGCCAGGGATAGAGCAAGGGGCAAAGACAGGTCCTCTCTCCTCTCCAGGACCCCCAAAAGTACGGAGGGGGGTCCCTTCACCCTGACCTTTGACTACACCCCCATGGCCAAAAAGTTAACCCAGATAGTTAAGAAGAATTGGCCATTGGTTACAAGAGACCCCACCCTCCAGAGAGTGTTCCCAGACCCCCCCAGGATAGCATACAGGAGGGCTCCCACCTTGGGTGATATCTTAACCCGGAGCGAGTTTCGCTCATGTCCAACGTCCAACTGGCTGAGCCTTAGCCGCCCCAAGGGTAATCACAAGTGTGGGAAGTGTAGATATTGCCCATACATGCGGGAAGGCAAGAACTACCGCTTGGGAGGGGTACAGTGGGAAGTACGGGCTTTTATCACCTGCCAAACAAAATTTGTATCTTATGTGGTTTTTTGCCCATGCGATTTTTATTACGTAGGCAAAACCACTAGACCCCTCAAAGAGAGAATAAATGAGCACTTCAAGTCCATTAAATCTGGGAAGGGGTGCCCTCGACTCATCGAGCATGTGAGGGAGGCGCATGGAGGTAATGCAAGGTGCCTGAGATTCGCAGGTCTCCTGCATGTTAGCCCCTCCAGGAGAGGTGGGGATCGGGACCGCGAGTTGACCCGACGAGAATCGCGGGTGATCCTACGCACGGAGGCCATGGGACCTATAGGTCTCAATGATAGGCTGGAGCTAGCATGTTTCCTTGACCCATGAGCTTCTCTTCATCCTCGATGGGTCTGGCACCGTAAGATTTTTCCCCCCGTTTCCTGACTGGGTGCGGGCCCCCCGTGCCCGGACCTGTATCCATGTTATAAATAAGATGAGTCCTTCCCCTTGTCTTTCTTTCCCTGGTCGTGGGACTCTTTTACCCGAGGTTCGGTGGGCATATGGTTTTCTATCTACTCCCACTGGCTTATCTTAGACTTTTGACCCCTTTTCTGGGCTCTTGCATTCTGTTCTGGCAGTCCTTGGTTTCTGCTCTCCTGTATATGTAACTACCCTCTCTCCTCTCTCCCACTCCCCCCATCTCTCCTTTTTCACACCGGCATCCTGGATAAGTCATAAAGAACCTGGGCTTTCTAATTGTGGGTCCTAGTACACAGGACCCACATAACGAAAACCTGTGCAATAAGCACGGTGGATCCATTAATAATTGGATCCTTTTCAGCGTGTAGTATAAACACATGGGGAGGGGGTAAATCCCCACATTGACCCCGGTAATACAAATACACGCAATAACCAATAAATCGTGTGTGAAACAGCCTTCCTACACCTTTTATGGGATAAATAAAGCCCAGATTGCATTTTTGACTTCTAATATGGGATTTGGCACACTTTTTTCTTATCTACCTGTATTCTTCTATGGTCGCAGGGTTAGTCGACCTTGCAGCCCTCCAATATGGGACATCAGTGTGCACCCCACGGGAATGCCCCTGCCACTTAACGGGGGCTTTCTTTATGGCTCCCCTTTTTTGACTAATAACACCATAGATCCAGACAGGAATAATTAATGGATGCCTGTCCGGGTTATCTGGCAATGGATGTGGACGTCCATTAAACAAAGTAGAAAGGACAATGCGTCCTTAAGGTCTCCTCCTAAGACAGTAATACCACCCCAGTCTTTTTTAAAAGGGTTCCGGGTTTTTTGTATAGAGGTTTTATTAGAACAAATAATAAAGAGGTTATTTTAACCTGGTGGGTGCAGGCAATTGTAATCTATGCCCAAATGAATTTTGCTTCATGCCATAAGCATGCGTACATTTTGTCTCACAGAATGTTAGAGGTTTCTATATATGCACTTTTGTGAA